>NC_041058.1:4726920-4734420 GCF_900634775.1 Gouania willdenowi
CAAAGGTCATCTAATAGTGCTATCAAAATATAGAACTCATAATAATAAAGAAAAAACCCAACAAGATACACACGAATAAGCATTTAGCGACAGTGGGAAGCAACAACTCCCTTTTAACAGGAAGAAATCTTTGTTAGAACCAGGTACAGAGGTGGCAGCCATCTGCGTCGACTGGTTGGGGTTAGTGGACAGAAGGACCAACAGAACAGGATGGAGAGATAGAACATCAGTGTCTCAGACTAGTTGAGCCGTGAACCACAGATCAGGAACTGCCATCATCAGCTTCACGACACCTGATACAGAGCAGAGAGAGAAGGACGAGGAGAAGGCACTGACTGCAGAAAAACATGATACATTATTATCAAGTCAGCCTGCCTTGGCCTTGGGCCTCACTCCCAGTGGCCGAGTCAACACTTATTATAAAGGTGACAAATCTATTACCGTAGATTAAGATAGCGTTTAAGCTAGATGTGAATTTTTGATGTTTTACCAATGATGAGAGATGTGAATTTTTTGATTTTTCAAACTGATCCAGAATCACTATAATAATGCAGATCCCCTCTAAAATCTAATGGAATCCTCCATGGCGTAAAGTCTTTCTTTGTATAAGATTTTGTCAAAATCTATTTAATTCGTGACACTATGACCTCTGTTTGCGGAGGTAAACATCCAAGTAAATGAGGTTCAGACGGTTGGATCAACTTATTGTCCCAGTACTACAATGCAGACATGATGCATCTTTGTACTTCTATCTGTTTTTACTGCAACTCAATCATCATACCAATACCCCGCCTTCTGTTTCTTAAAAAACTGTTTCATTATCTAGCATTATATTTATCTAAAAGTATTGAATAGTTGAAAAGAGACCATTCAATACATCACTGACAAAAACAAGTTTGGATGAACTATGGCCGGGTCCGCGGAACGTCTTCGCGCCGAATAGCACGTACCACGTTCCAGAGAATTCAGTCAAATGACTTGGTTCCACCGAGTAAAACGAGCATTAACGGAGGAGTAATCATTTGAAAAATGGGGCCCCCTGGTGCCCTCGTGGCAGATACGGAGTAATGGGCCCCATTCATATATTTTATATAATGGTATGTGCCAATGATTCGGTACCGCCAACTGTCGTAATATTTGACTCGCAAATAAATGAGAAATCGACTTTCTTTCCTTTTTTTTCTTCTGGGCCCCAAATCAAAAATCGGTCTTGGAGCGTCGATGCTACCAAATTTCAGCTTGATCCGTTCCCGAATAACAGAGGAGTAGTGATTTTAACTAGTGTACACAACAACAACAAGAAGAAAAACAACAACAACAACAAAGTTAGGGCGTTCTGAGTCCGGTAGCCCTAAAACTTCCTATATTTGTTCAAGATCTCAAGGCGTGGGTGTGTTTATATCGGAACTCTTAGCATCACGACTGTCTCTCCCACCAGCCTGTGTGATGGAGGGAATCCCCTGGCTTGCTAAGTGCCTCCTCTCCACCCCATTATCCCATTAAACAACCACCGAGTGCTGGTTCTGACGGCAGATTACTGCTGGCAGCCCGCTGAGTGAGAACCACCGGGGGGGGAGGGGGGTCTCTCTGCAGCTTGGACTCATTCCTCTTTTTCTGCTGATCCTGGCACATGATGGAGGGACTAAGTACAAATATTGAGAGAAGATAGAGAACGGAGATGATTAAATGGATGGTCGAGGCAGATTTTGTCACACAGTGAAATAGAACAAAAATAAATCATAAAATGTTTCTTCAAGTCCTGCTCGTCGAGCACTCCAAAAAATCCTGCTTTTACAGAAATGGTTTGACAGGATGCTAACACACTTTAGAAACTCATACTCGTCAACCTCTCCATCTTCATCCTCCTAAATGTCTATCAAGCAGAAGCCAACGTGCATTCAAATATAGGTGCACTAAATTATGGCTCAATTATTTACACCTTGCAACAAACTGTATTTTTTTTTTTTGTTCAATCTAAGCCAGGGGTGTCAAACTCATTTTAACATACAGCCCAGTTTGACTTCAGGTGGGTCGGATCAGAAAAATCCATGTTTCTGTGACGGAAAAAGCAACCAATTTATACAAAATCCTGAATGTTAAGCAATTGGTGAAAATTCCTTGATTTTATAACAAATTTTCTCAAAATTTGCAATGTAATTTGCGAGAATTTTCCAGATTTAAAAAATAACCTGGAGTTTAATACCACTGTAAATATTGTAGCACTGAACCCCCATCATATTTTATTGAAAAAAATAAATAAATATATATATATACAGTATATGGCAATTTACAAAAAGTCCAAGTTTTTGCTGTAATCTTCCTGCGGACCGGACTAGATGAACGGGGGGCCGAACTTGACCCGCGGGCCTTGAGTTTGATATATGTGATATAAGCCTTTATTGTTGGATGAGAATTCTGTTTAATTAATTGACACTGAGGTATTCACAAATCCTTTACAATCATTTGTGATTTTGATGATATTTTAATCTTATTGTATGTTTAGTAATGTTAACCATTTATCTTTTTTGTTATCTTTTTTAAGTTCTGTTGTTTTTGTCCTGTGTTACTACTTAGTTAAAGATGTCAAATACACTCTTTAAGCATGAAGAAAAAGAACCAGTGACCTGCCTTTCCACCAGTATGTCAAAAAATTAATACCAAAGTAGCAGCGGCAGCAAAAACTGAGGATATACGAAGCACTTTTGAGGTGTAAATTTTTTTTATTTAATACAGGGATGTCATGTCGACTCATTTCAATTCAGTCTTCATCAGGAAATGATTAAAGTAATTAAAAACAGGTGCTTATGTGACAAAAAGACAACAAAAAATAATCCATAGACATAAGCATTAAATATATTATAGAGCTATTTAAAAGATAGGTATCAATTTCATAATAGTAATACTTTTTAACGTTAGAGCTATTTTAAATAAATGTAAAATATTATATCTTATCATTATATGGAGACATTGTGAACCATGAAACTCATCAAATAGTTCATATTAATGTTCTATATTTTTTATGAAAATGTTTTGTATATATCATTATAGACTAAGTAGCTCATCAAATAATATATTATATTTATAATTATAAAAAGATATAACTCATCAAATAGTTCCTACAAGTGTATTATATTTATCATTATAAAGAATGTCATACATACCATTGTGGACTATAAAGCTCATATTATTATCTTATGTTTATCATTATAGAACGATTGTTATATATATTATTATTCTGCTTTTTCCTGCACTGTTTATCCATCTTTTATATGATAATGTGCATTATTCTGTAATTGTGCAATAATGAATGAACAAATGAATAAATAGTAACCTCTTATTTTTTCATCTCAGTGAATTTAAAGACTTGAACTTTACTTATTGGAGACAAACTTACCATTAAGCTCAAAGTGTTTCATGGTTTTGAAAGATTGCACAGAAACACATCATGGTTACCTGCACACACTGGCCACAGGTCCCTGAAGTCATCCCTCTACCAACAAATCACACACACTCATCTGAAAGGCAATCATATGGTGTCTAGGTCAAAGTGATTTCCACGTCCCAGGACTTTCTCTCTCTCAGGCCAGAACCTCAGCTCCTGTTCCAGGTGGGTTTGGTGATGGATTACAATTCACAACCAAGTGATTCGTTTGATAAATGACAACTTCAAACCTACTTTATGACACAAACTTTTACTTTGTTAAGCTGAATACTGCCTGTCTGAGGCCCATTCTGCATAAACAACACCATAACAGTAGTTATGACACATCATGAAAATGTAAAACTCTAAAAACTGTGTTGATCCCATGTCTCCGAAGGGTTTGTTGCTGATAAAGGCCATGATGTTTTTGGTGAGCAGCCTCCTGCACAGATCAATTACAGCACCAGAGCTCTTCACCGCATCCTAAATTAACTAAACACATAAATACATTTGGCTTGGATACATCCCCATGGATGACATTACGCACAATAGAGCCCTCCCGAGCCTTTAATCAGCTCAACAAGCCAACATGCACGCTCACACGCACACATACACACATCCACAATGCACTGTGGTATGCCTCTAGGGGACCAATCACATTACGTAGCTTCTTCCGTCCAGAAAGCACTCATTCATCTTATCTTATCTTATCTTATCTTATCTTATCGTATCTTATCTTATCTTATCTTATCTTGTTTTATCTAATCTTATCTTATCTTGTCTTACTTTGTTTTATCTTATCTTGTTATAGCTTATCTTGTCCTATTTTATCTTATCTTTATATGTTATCCATTCATCCAGTGTGTCACTGTTTTCATGTACCTAAAAAATGCTGTGCTCAAATTTTCTGACAGCATAAATTGTGTTATATATAATTGTATGCACACATGTAGTAATAATTGCTCATTTGCTGTTGTGGTATTGTATTTACTCTTATAATAGCCATTACCGAAGGAACATTAGAAGGTTATAGGTTTTCATTAAAGGTGGGACGATATATTTCGCGCAACAAGACATCGCAATTTTAGCCACTCGATCTACTACACGCTAGATTTTTTATGGTTGGTTTTTACTTTTTGTATTCCTATTATTGAGTTGAAAATATCATAACTAGAGCAGGTATGTTCAAAGTTAGAGTAAAAAGTATCTTTTTCCCGAGGATTATATCAATTATCAGCAGTTTTCAGCCCAATTTGCCACCTCAGCCTAAAGGTTCTGTGATGCAGTGTTAGCAACACCTGAAATTGAGCAGCTTCACAGGAGTAACTGACACATGTGCTTCCCTCCAGCTCACTTGGAGATTTTTTTTTTCCCAAGTATGAAGTATGAACCACCAGCGTGCGACTGCATCATTTTCCCTCTCTGCGTCACCACGGACATTTTCTAAGCGTCGGAGTAATGAAATCTGTGAATCTGTCATGGCAGGATGACCTTCCTGCAAACAGCCGACATGCTACCGCTAAATGAGGCGCAATGGGGAATCGGTCTTAGATGTACTGGGGGTGAGCTATTGCACATCTGGATTTCATGGCCAGTGAACTTGAAATGTCAGATGATTATTTTTCTCTGTAATTGATATTTGTTAGTTCAATATAGTATAAAATCTTTAGTTTGCATAGCTGTTTATGAGAATTTCATTATTTTCTTCCCTTTATTTTAATAATATTTTGCTATTTTAGAGAGGAATTTCTGAGCTAAAAACAATTGCTGTACTTTTTTCCAATCGGACTATTTGTAAAGAATACACAAAAACTTTACACAAATTATGAAGTGCAAATGAATGTGCAACAACAGTTAAAAATATAGAAAAACTTTAATGAATAAATAATGTTTTGGCCCGTGTGTAGCTACAAGTCCATAGCACCAGTATATACTACATATACTGTAAGTATAAAAACAGCTGACTTGAAAATGTGTGTAAAAACTGTTGATTTTAATTGGAGAACAAAAGGGAGTAGAAATGAATTACAAAATCTTGAAATTGCATCTGTTTAAGTCAACTTCTAGATAAAATTACTCTCTTTTTTAAAATCAATAAATCTAGAATTGAACATCAAAGTCAAAGTAATCTGGACAATCATCTGACTATTGAAATGTGAAATAGTGTCATATTTGTCACTGTATAATATTGCAATTGCTAGAATTGCCAAACAAGTGTGACTTGTATTTTAAAGTAAAAAACAAACTAAAAAGTTACTATACTTTACATTTTTTTGATTTGTGTTCACAATGGGATGTTTTTTGGGGGGACACAACCATGTGACACCACCGGTATTTGTGCCCCTGTATCCTTAAGCATTTGAAAACACGAAGGATAAAATCGCTAGTTTTAAAAGGTTGGCAAAAAGTTTGCTTAAATAAATAGAAAAAAGTAAATGTGATGGTCGTTGTTTCAGTCTAGTGCAGACGTGTCAAAGTCATTTTAGTTCGGGGGTCAAATACCAGTTTAATCCCAAGTGGGCCTGAAATTATAGGCAGCAAAACGAGCAATTTTATGATTCTTGTGCTCTAGTTTGCACTTTCAACTATCATAGCATTTAAAGTATGTAAGACACTGACACTGGAATCTTAAATTTTCCTGATTTTGTGACTAATTTTTATTTAATTTGGGGAAAGTTTGGGCAATAATTTGAGGAAGATTGTATGTTACTACTTACAACAGATTAAAAATGACTGCCATCATGTGATGTAAGCATGGGAAAACTGTGAGCCTGCGGAAAAATGTGCAGTTTCATGAAATGTGTGTATTTGGAGGTACTGAGATATCTACAACTGAGTTAGTTGGTGATTTACACAATGAGTCATGTTTTCACTGTCATTTTTTACTTTCTCATGTGGGCCGAATTAGGAGTAATAAAGGGCCGGATTTAGTCCCCGGGCCTCGAGTTTGACACATGATGTAGTGTTTTAAGTATAGTTTATGTCTTAATGGACTTCATGATCAAGGCTTTTCATACATAAAGCGGCCATTGGACAAGTGTCTTCTTTTATTTACCAGATTAATCGTTCTATTTATCTCTATTACTACACTGGGAAACTCCACTCATGTCATTTAAACCTTCAAACATACCATACCTACAACTTTAATTTGATCCATGAGCACCTCCTTGAATATTTGACAAGACATAATGTCTTCCAGTAACAGTGAGTTGAATTTGATTAATTTAAATTAGAAATATCCACCTAGCATCAGATCAGGTTCTAAAATATATGAATAGGTAGTCTTTGGCATGACTTTAAACAGAGGCCAGTCATTACTCATTACTTCCTCTTATAAATATCAGCTTGTTTAGACTTAATTGAGGGCAACAGCCAATGTCTACGGCTTTGTTAATCAGTATCCTGCAAATGTATCTATGTAATCAAGTGTGAAACACCATTTTACATCATATCATTAGAACTCTGGATTAACATTTTATTTCTTTGACCTAAGTTGTGTTTTTCTTTTCCTGCTTACTTTCTCATACTGTATTTTCCTTGATGTAGCCATAGCACATTGTCATCCTTTCCCCCCCCTCATTATTTTCAATTCCTAAACTGTTTTAATGTTTTGCAGGGACACAAAAGCCTCTGTTCATTTTCTGAATGGAGAAATCCTAGTGAAGATCACTTATTTATTGATCTGAATAATATTTACAGTTATTCAGGAAGTTGCACCCTTGTATATAGTCATCTTAAAGATGTAAAGCCCTGTTTTATTCAGAAATAAAATAGGTTAAAAGTGACAAAAAATGGTGAAAAATATCGCGAAATAGGGTTTTAAAATCCCCAGAAATGTTTTAAAGGTGGAAATTAGTGGTAAAAAGGGTTCAAATTGTCAATATTGGAACAATTGGTAGATACAATTATCTTTAATAATGGGAATGACAAATCGTGTATGTGGTTAAACTGGTAAAAATAAGCATGAAATATGGTGAAAAGTGACAATAATGGGTAAAACATATGCACCATTAGGTTGGAAAATTGGTGGAAAGGGTTTATAAGTGCCAAATATATCTTGAAAGTGGAAAAAAGTGCAG
>NC_041058.1:4739420-4891576 GCF_900634775.1 Gouania willdenowi
TCTAACATTCCACACTACAAAATAAGTAATAAAAGTATGTATGATGCGTGCTGGCATCGCATTGGATCGGTATTGATATCGGCAGATACACAAGGATGCAATATCAATATCGTATCGCAAGTGAAAAAGTTGTATCGGGACATCCCGATACTAAACATTACGATATGCATTGCGATATATCACAAGTACAAAATGGTATGAAATAGGGGTGGGAACCTCTGGGTACCTCACGATACAATACGCGATACAAAGCTTGCAATAACTATTATCTCACGGTATAACGATACTGCGATTATCGATATGTTGGTCAGAAATGATTCTATGATAATCTATGACATAAGAAAAAAAAAGATTAAGTGAAAATATACAAATTTAATTTATGTCTCTGAAAGACAATAAATTGAAAAAGTGTCCCATGAACAGTGACACTATTTTAGTGCAACATTTCTGTAAATAAGCGTCAACATTATAATGTAAATTAATAAGTATCTCCAATAGTGTTTTCTGGAAACAAAAAATAGGGTCTTTCTTATCAGTGACACCATTATAGTGCAATATTCCAGTAAACAATATATTGGTTCCTTCAACAGTGACAAAATTTCTGTGAAGACCTACCTGCACATTTTAGTGAAATAGCAGAAAAGGTTTATAAAAAAAAAAATCAATACTTAGCGCAAGCATATCGATAATCGATCGTGTGAAAAAATATCCCGTTATATTGCCTTATCGAGATATCGTCACTCCTAATATGAAATACAATTGATTTCATTTTTTTTAAACTTGCGAGAACAAGTAAATGGTAACTATCTGTAATTCAATCACTGGCACCTAGTGACCTAGGTGATAGTTTATTTGCGATGCAGATGTTAGCGCAATTAAAGGTGTTTTCTTTATAAAAAACATTATTAAATAAATTGATTTGAACATTTTTTGGATCGATGCAATAATCGCACAGTGAAATATTGCAATGTATCATCAAATGGAATTTTTCTTACACCCTTAACTGTGACTGGTGGGTTTTGCTAGTTGAAAAGCATCCACTTGTTCAGTACGATCATGTTCTTAAAGGTTAACCTGGACCAGTAGCCCATTTGGAATAAAAGAAACGTATGACTAAATATGTCTATGTTAAAAGTTTTTTTTGTTTGTTGTTGAAATGGTAATGAGTATTGATGATTTGATTTTCTGCATGGCTGTTTGTATTAGCAACCCATTGTAGTTTATTCTTTTAATTTGGCAACACTTTTAGTTGTGTCTCATTTTGGTCCCACCCTCTTTTCTGCAGGTCTCCAAAGCCTGGGCTACAAAGTTTGGTCTGTTGTTGGAACGCAAAAACGAAGGGAATGATGCACACCTCGTCTCCCCAGGGTACGCAACGGCTGCTATCAACACTCGAAAAGCAATAATGGGCACAAATTCAGGACCAAGAGTAAAACCGGTGTTTGCATTTTCTGATGGATCACACTTTTGCTTTCCAGAGAGCTTCTGCCAACAGTCTTCAGCATGCTTCATCCTTTAGATGAGATTGCACCAGTAGTGTGTAAACCTACAGGTATGACACTTCCAAACAATCATTTTCCTGCTTTTTTTTGACTCTACAAGTCTGGGTTAGGGTCAATTATAATTGTGTAATTGATCATTAATTACAGTTATCTCATAATTGTAATTGTCGTTGTAATTAAAACAATATGTTGCCGTTGTAATCATCATTTAATTGTAATTGAGTTCAGATAATTTGATTTGCATGGAAAATCTATGAAATGAGTCATTTACAATTTAATTAAACGCAAATCAGGGGAACCATGTTACAGTTCTATGGCTTTCACCAGACAGGGGCAACTGGTGGCTCGGGGGCCACATGTGGCCCTCAGTCAAATTTTTTGTAACCCCAAAAGCAAATCCTCCAAAATTGAATATGAAGCCCACAATAATACACAAAATGACTCACAAATCAACAGCAAAATGCACAAAGTACAAAAATTCCAAAAATACACAAAATTATTCATAAACATAAAATGACCACACAGACAGACACAACAACCACTTAAACAAACCAAATGACTACAAAAACCCACAAACCCTAACCCACATTATAGAATAGCTCCAAAGAGACACAAACGGTTGTAAAAAGGACAGGAAAATACAGAAAACAACAACAAAAATACAGAATGTGACCCCAAAAAGGCACAAATCTACAAGAAAAAGGCAAAAGAAATCACAGAAAAATACACAAAATTACAACAAGAACACATAAAAATAACAAAAACACACAAAATGCCTAAAAACTGACAAAACATCAAAACCACAGACAAAGTCAAAACATTTTTTTTCCCTGTATTAATGCTGACATGAATGTTGATAACGTGATACAATCAGTTTTGTGGCCCCCGCTGTGATAGAGATGCCCATCCCTGGCTTACACATATGCAGTTAACAATTATTAAAATATGTTTCGTATCAAGTTTTCCCACTACCTGTCAGTTCTCTTCAGGAACATTTTACTATTTAAAAAAAATATATAAAAAAAAAATCAAGAGGTATACTGACATAAAACATCCACAGCAAAAATATGAATAACAATATTTTCCTGGATAAGGAAGCCTAACAAGAGATGAAAAACACCTTGAATGGTAACATCTTTAGTGTAGCTAACTCAAGAAAAAGTTTCGTTTTATGGGATTATTTATTTCAGGCTCGGTAATTGTGTTTAATTGAATATAAACTTTAGTAATTGGGAACGTAATCATAATTGACTTTTAGGGGAAAATTAATGATTGTAATTGAAATTGGAAAAAAAAGCTGGTCACTGTTACATGAGTTGTAATTGAACATAATTGTAATTCAAAAATGGAAACTTTTTTTGTGCCATCTTCTGTCATATTTGTCTAGGTATGTTTGAAGGTTCCTCCGTCCAGTATGTGTGCGACACCAGCATGAAGATTGTGTTCACCTGCTGTAAGCCTTCGATTGTCGTATCATACGACACCGTGCAGGGAATCCACTCTGTGTGGACTCTGCGCAACGTCACTAATGACGTAAGTGATTATACTTAACACACACACACATACACACACACTCATACTGAAATGTTCCCTAACTTGAAGTCCTTGACTTCTCCTATAGGAGCGATCAGCTGTCTTACGTTTTCCAGCAGAAGCAGCTGGTACACCATTGGGTGGGATGGCCTCAGGCTTCCTCACTTCACACCTGCGCAATATTTCCCGCCTCGACTCACCTGCTGGAAGTGGTCCGACTGGGATTTATCCTGGGATGGGAACGAGGTATCAGAAAGGGTTACCAACCTTGGGGTCGCGAGACACTTGCAGGGGGTCGACAGATGCCTTCAAGAAACTATAGGATAATTTTTTTTTACAATTTGAGCCCATTTTTGCTAATTTTTTACTATTTTTCTGCAACTACACCAAACTTGCCATATTTTAACCCATTTTCATCACTTTTTTTTGACATATTTTTGCTCTATTTAATGCAGTTTTGCTACATTACTCCCATTTTTGACACTTCTCCATCAAATTAAAATGCCTTTTCTGCACATTTTTATCAATACATTTTCAGCACTTATAAACCCTTTCCACCACTTTTCTACCTAATGTCACATATGCTATTGACCCATTATTGTCACTTTGAACCTCTGTTCACCATATTTCATGATTATTTTTACCAATTTAACCACATGCACAATTTGTCATGCACATTATTTGCCAGTTTAAACTAATTGTTCCAAAATTGACACTTTGAACTTTTTTTAACCACTTTTTCGTTTTTGGCCACTGTAATTTGCAACTTTTAACCAATTTCTGTGGTTTTTTAAAATCCCATTTCACCAGTTTTTCCATCATTTTTGGTTGGTCATTTTTAAACCATTTACATTTTTAAGATGACTATTTAGTATGGTGTAAAAGTTCCTGGATAACAGTGGATATTATTCAGATGAGTAAATAAATGTGGTTATCACAGATTTATAGAACACTGGACCATCATTTTGCTGACTTTATGGATGGACCCCAAAAGGTTCTCCCCTATATTCCCTGGCCTATAGTCTATTGACAGAATATTGTTTGATTTTTCTTATCTATCTCTATATATAATATATTAGAATAATGTGACATATTTCCTCTTACTATCTTTAAAGCCTTTATTTCACTACTGTTATTTACCTTTTGTCCTGTTATCTTAGCTACATCGTGGGCAGTGCGTCTCCTCTCCACTACAGTGCTTTACACAGTCACCACAACAGGATTATGACGTCCTCACCAGGATCACTCTCCAAAACACATTCCCAAAACATTTCCAACATGGCTGCACTCAGGTGATTTTCATTGTCACTTCATTTCTGTTAATAGGAGAGAAGATGCAGGAACTTGGGTTGCAAAATTGTGGAAATTTACGGTTAACTTCCACAGGAACTTTAGCTCTGGAATTTATTATTCAAAAAGTATTAAAAAATGTTAACGTTTCACGGGAATTATTCATCAGAACTAATTGGAAATTGGGAGTATCAGTACATAACTGATGCTAATATTTTAGACGATTGTATTTTCCCAACTATATTTAACATGCCAGTTAAAGGCCAACCTCCAAATTTGTAAATTCCCTGTTTTTCCTTGTTAAGTTTCCAACTCATTTTTGCATACTGTAGATGCTAATATTCATGTTGCGATGTGATGCAGTTATTTAAAACTTCTCCCAAAAGTTTATATTTTTGAATATTCCCAAAATTTCCAAGCTCAAGTTCCCATAAAAATGTACCTAAAATTTTCTGCCTCTTTGTAGAAACTGAAGAAAATATTTAACATTCTGCTAATTATATTTTATTGATTTTATTCACTGTTGTTTTTTTTTTTATTGCTTTTTAACTTTTTTCTCCCCCTTTTCTGTAGCACTGTGAGATTACTAAATGTAAAGTGCTTTACAAATTAAAGTTATTATTATTATTGAATCAGACATTGTTACATTATTTCTGATAATTTTATTTTGAATGTTCAGCCAGTTTTTATCCTCAAATCTTGAACATTTCTCATGCTTTTCAATTTTCAGTGAATACTATTTGATTTGGTGCATAGATTTTGCATCTCTTACACAATGTACTATTTTTCAGCATTTAAAGAAACAAAAATTCCAGTTTAATTCCAGAGAAAACACTGAACAGATGTCTAAGTACGCCATAATAACTCACCATCTCCTCCATTTCTCTCCCACAGTCGAGCACATTCTCCTGGCCTGGCGGCGCCATCGTATTCGAGTGCGGCTCGTTTCAACGCGTCCTTCCACAGCTCGTCCTCAAGGGGGCATCATGACGTGATACCCTCCCCTAACAACACTGTCACTGACTCCATTCTGGTGCCAGAGATGGAGCCAATTATACCCGACTTGTGCATGGAGCAGCTGTGGAGTGAGACGCTCACCGCCGGCTCTCGCAGGTTGAATCAACGTATTGATTACATAAAATAAAGAATAGCCGAGACTTGTGTCTAAAATGTGTTTTATAAGCAGACTATTTGTTAAGTATATACATTTTTTATTTGCCTTTTTCCCCTTTTTATTTCATTTTTTTCAAAAAATGAAATTACATTTGACTACTGTTAATTTTTACAATTTTTTCATGTGGTTTTTACGCCATTTTTAAATTTATTTATTTATTTTTTTTTGCATTTGCAGGGAGATGAGCAGCCAGGCATCCAAAGTGTTTTTGACATCAGACGTCTGTGAAAACCGATACCTTTGTTTTCTGGTCGAATCTCACCAACAGCTCAGGTTTAAACACACACGGATAACACAAATATGAATTGTTTTTGTGATTCTTTTGGCTTTTTTTTTTATGATAGGTTTTGCATTTCTCTGTCCTGTTCTTTTTTTTCCGACTCAGATTATTAAAGTTTGTTGAGAGCAACGACACTTCTCAGCTCATCTTTACGTCCGTCAAAACCATCGCTGCCAAAGACGCAGAACCTCTGCCGGTAAGTTACAGCGTTTGTGTCCACAGAGCGAAGGTAAAGGTAAGTGATCAATTATGATTTAATACCAGCACTGTTACTTAAATGGTATCTGTAGTTTAAATGTACAGTATATGACATAAAATGTGTTTAATGTATTACCCACAGCTTTTTTTCCCCTCGATTTTACATATTCAAATACATTCCTTGTGGAGCACCCATGTTCACGTGAAGTTAACACCTGATCTCTCTCATTTTCTTTTTTACTTTGGTTTTTGTTGTGCTTTTCTTCACATTTTTTTAATAAAAAGATATATATATATAATTCAAAGTTTTATTGTATTTTCAATATTGCATACAGAAAACACAAACAAAACGTAAAGAAAAAAATTAAATATAAATACAGTAAATATTAATAAATTATAAAAAATGCAGTACATTTTTTTTTTTAAATAATACAAAAATGACTAGATTAAAAAATAAATAATCTGGAAACATTTTCTTTAATATTCTGTTATTTATTACTACGGCCAACGCAAGGTTGTGTGCTTAGCGACATGTCTGAAGCTGTAATCGTGAGCTCTTTTTGCGCATTGGAGCAGCCACAGGCAGCTTCCACACCGGTGAAGAGGAGAGAGAGTGGACCAATCTGGGATGACATTGAAACGATTTAGAGGAGGAAAATCCACGAGCTAAAAACAACAGGTTTTTTCTCCTCTTGGCTGCTCTACAAGGACTTTTAAAGAAAGTTATTTAACTAAACCTTTTGTATTATTTACGAGTTTGAGATTAAAAATCACTACATGTCTTTTTAATGGTATTATTGGACAATTTAGACTGTGTCAGACATAGTTATTAGAAATAATTACCTGATACTTAAAGTCCGAGTAATGCAGAAATAAATAAGTGTTCTGAGTTTGTCACACCACAGAAACGTGTCATTGACCACTGAGCCAAATTTGAAAAATGAAAAAAATAGCTACGTATGTAAAATTTGGTCTCAAAATCATGGAAAAACAAGCACTTCTCTCTGCTCTGAATAGATGGGGGCGTGTCATTTAGAGGCACTGGAACCACGCCCACGCGTGGGAAGGGCACCGCCTTTGTGTACTGTGTCTATGGGAGAGAGCAGTGTGAAAGTGACTCCAGCGTCGATAGTGCTTCCAAAAGTGCTTGGATCGGGCCAAACGAGGTGTAAGCGGAAAGGTCTGCTCCGCCCGAATATGTGCATCCCTCCCTGGTAGAGTCAGAACTGCGCCCGCTAGAGGCGAAAAACAAAATCGCGGTGTATAAACGTGCTGATTTGATGGAAAATGTGGCACCAGCGGATGCGTTTTATGACCCATTTCATGTGTTTAGAAGAAAATGTCAGAATTTACTTTTCAGGGTCTTTAAAGAAAAAAAAAAATATTGGCTTGTTTTTCAAGAATAATAAATGATAATAATAATAAATGCTGACTCAGCAGTTGTCTTATCATGTGTTCCTCAGACTATTGATGCCATGCTAGTTCTGGAGGCATGCGGAAATCTGGTTCTTTACACGGGCGTCACAAGGGTAAGTACAGACTCATAGCTACTCTAGCTTCACGTTATATTAAAGGTCGATTCTATATATTCACATATTTTTGATTAAAAACACAATAATGGTGGTCTTCTCCTCAGGTTAGTAAGGTATTTGTTCCCGGCCTCCTGTCTCCTCCATTTGGACTGACCAACCACCTCCCTCACCTCAGTCTGGCAGTAGAGAACGTCAGCACGCCGACTAAAGCTGGCAGCATTCTGCTCCATAGACTGGATGAGGTATCTGCATGTTTCTGGTTTCTTTTTATGAATCCTGATACATACATTTAGCTTTTTCTTCCTTGGGTCAACTGGGACTTTCTTTTTCAACCTTTATTTATTTGTATAATATCCACTGTTATCCAGGAAGTGTATTATTATTTGTGCCATAGTATATAGTCATCTTAAAGATCCTTGTTTTAAGCAGAAATAAAATGGGTTAAAAGTGACCAAAAATGGTGGAAAAGGTGGTGAAATGGGGTTTTAAAAACCACAGAAATTAGTTAAATGTTGCAAACGTGGCAGACAAAAGAAGTGGTGAAAGGGTTCAAAGCGTCAAAATTGGCTTAAAAGTGGCAGAAATGGGGGAGGGGGTTTGGGTAATGTAATTTAAGAAGTAGAAACAATTGGTATAAATGCATGAAATATGGTGAAAAGAGGCTAAAAGTGACAATAAAGGGTCAACATATGTGACATTAGGTGGAAAAGTGGTGTAAAGGGTTTATAAGAGCTGGAAATGTCTTGAAATTTGATGGAGAAGTGTCAGAAATGTGAGTAATGTAGTAAAAATGCATTAAAAAGAACAAAAATCTGGCAAGAAAATGTGATGAAAATAGGTTAAAATATGGCAAGTCTGGTGCCGTTCTTCCATTTTTCAACTTAGATTTTTTGTTTTTCTTCTTCTCATCAGGATGTCATGCCTTCACCTGTGACAGGTGTGAAGGGTCACCACATCAAACACAACGAAAGCACATTTTTGGAGGATTATGCCTTCCAACCAGCCGCACCCTCCATCCAGAGCATACGAGACCCCGTCAGTAACCGGGTTACTCTGGTAGGTTGGTCAGATGTTTCAAAAGAGAACTCAGGATTGTTGTCAGATTAACTTATCTCATCTTATCCTTCTAGCTCTCTGGTAGCTGCCATATGTTTTTCAAGGCTGGGTTAAAATTCAGAAAATATTTTTTTAAAGAAGCACAAATACAAAACAGATGGTAATACATAATTTGATGGCTGTAGTTCCTGGTTAAACTCAAACTGCTTAGGTTATACTTAACTTAAAAGTAACCTAGCCAAACTAAAACAGTACTCACTGTCACCTAAAGAGCAGACAGACAGACAGACAGACAGGATGATAACAGACATCCTGGTGACTCTTGGGTCACAGTGAGCACACACTGATGCCAACTTGTGTCACTCGTACACTTACATAACCTGCTAACAGTCAAAATGTACAGATGTGCTAAGTCGCATGTATTTTAAAGCAGATGAATAAAGGGTGCTTTCACACATGCGTCTTTGCTCCGCACCATGCTTCGCTTACTCGGATGCTCTGGTCAACACTTTACATTGAAGTGCAACTGTAACGGAGCAACTCCATCAGTGCCTGCCGTCACGGTAACAGGCACGAGCACACACTCACAACCCAGTGCTCTAGCAACAACACACACAAATATCCATCCGTCCATCCATTTTCAGAGTCGCTTTGTCAGTACACAAACAAACGCGTCACATTTCCTCACTCCCTTCCGTATTTCTCCCACATCATTCATTTATTAATCTCTTCACATGATCAGCGATGGCTGCACATTTGACTGCTCTGTTTTATCTGCGTATATATTCTCATATCTTCACATATCACACATCCTTACCGTTAAGTTACCGGTGACATGAGGGCGCTGAGCACTGACAGGTGGAGACGGAGCGGAGTCATCTCTGTGTTTATGGAGAGCATTAGCGCAGGTTGTGGCATCGTGATGTGATGGCAAAATTGGTTAATTATGTTTACTCATATATTTGCTCATAGACCTTATTCAACTTAATGCTTTAAGTTGTATCTTTTCATTTCTGCTGTCTCATGCTCTTGGAGGTCAGTTGCTCACAATCCCAAAACATACAGTAGCTCTATCTGAAGGCCAGGCGCGCACACATACACACACACACACACATTCCTACGCTCATCTGCGCACCTGGCTATCGCGTCAGATAACGATGGCGCCATCTCAAAGGCCTGTTCTTTCTTATCTGTCGGCGGGTAGGAGGGTTAAACTGTGTAGAAATGTGTGTGTGAAGAACTTTTTAGTCAGTCTTGCTTTTTTCCTCTGGCCGGAGCGTTTTGACCATCCTGGGTTGTTTCTGGCCGCCTTTCCTCCCAACAGGATGGGACACTTGTTCTTTTGTACTCTTTTTCATTTAGTTTATAATAAATCCTTTTTTTTTTTTTTATAAAATCACCATGCTTCCACTGGACTCCATCATTCAACCAGAGCATTAAATCACGTCTCCAAATGAGGTCAACCGCAAATTTGCCATGACAGTGTGATTATGGGTTATTTTGAATTATTATTAATGACTTTTCTGCAGGGATTGTCTTAGGATTTCCTTTGGAAAACATAGGAAGAGAGACCAAATATAGGACGTGACGGCGCGACTGTCAGTAGTGACAGGGCAGCAGCACATCGTCACGGCAACAAACACGCACACACATCACAAAAATTTCCTCAGTCATTGTGTACATGTGTCATTTTTAATCATTACTGATCATGTTTCAGGGGGTTTGTTTGAGAATTTCTGAAAAGTTCATTTTTCTGAGTCTGTAGAGGCTGAAGTATTCTTTCCAATCAGCGACCAAAAGTTTCACCTGCGTGACGTTGTTCAGAAAGATTTGTGCGCTTGGCAAATAGAATGTTTGAAAGCTGACCGGACCAAATTAAAATGCATCAATGTTGCAGATTCACCGCCTGAATCGCACCAATTCTACCGGACTATATGTGTGAAAGCACCCTGAGTTCCTTCACACACACACACGTACTCATCAGTGTGGCTATTTAGCACCGTACATGTTTTTGAACCATCAAATGAAGCAAAGCCACACATTAGAACACGTAAACTTGCCACTAAAAGAGCTTCCTGGTCTTTGGGTTCAAACTATAAGATCTTGTTGCTGTGAGTCAAACGTGTGAATCACTACATCCTCGTGCAGCCGCCTAGAGATACTCCTCAGGTTTTCTAGGTCATGCTAATTGCTGTGTTGCTGTACTGTTGGGAAAAAAAGCTGCTGAAACTGTGTACAGGTGTTACTGTTACAATTTAAAAAAAAAAAAAAAAAAGGACTTTTACCCTGAAAAATGTATGACTCTATGAGCTCTACTTGTAATTATAAATGAAGTGATTCTATAATTTGATCGTCTCTCATCAGGAGTTGAGCAGTGGAACAATGCTGAGAATCTCTGTCCCTGAGATTGCTACTTCAGAGCTCGGTAAGAACACACATACACACAAATGTTCGTTTTGTTGAATAAAACAGGGTTTTTCAACCACTGTGCAAGTGTGCCGCGAGAGATCGTCAGGTGTGCCATGAGAAATTTCACCTACTTGGTCTAAAAAACATTATTGAAAACTAATTAATTACTATCTTCAAATATGCCATTTTGCTGCTGTGTTTACCTCTGTGTGAAACACGGCAATAAGAAAATAAAATAATGAAAAAGAACGGTACACAATTGTCAATCATTTCTCATCGTTCAAATTAATAAACTAGATAAACATCACATCCCTCCATAACAGCATTTGGATCAAATCTGAAATACAGAACAAAATTTAATCAGATTAAATTTTATTTGTATAGCGCCAATTACAACAATTGTCATCTCGTAGCACTTAAAATATAAAATTCTTAAGAAAAAACCCAACATTTTCACATAATAATTATATAAAATTATATAATATAAAACAATACATTATAAAAATGTAATAAGTACACAAACTTATCGTTTATATTTGAGTCGACTATATCTGTGACAGACTTAGTCGTTACCGAGACTATAACTGAATTAGTCCTGATGACTAAATTTTGACTAAATTTCAGTTGCATTTTAGTGAAAAGACTACAACCAAATCAAAATTTGCTGTCAACACTAATGCACACACACACACACACACACACTTGCATGCACGCACACACGATGCAAAAACAAACCATTATGATGTGTCGGAGCCAAGATTTATGCCCATCAAACACACACACACACACACACACTTTTCTCACTCCACAATTGACAAACAAGCATTTACACATGGCACTAAACCTTATTACTTTATTTTTTCCTCCTATAGCTTACATACAGTAGTTATCCTAAATACATATTGTTCTTCTTTGTGGTAATATATGTATTTATGTGTTTATCATCAATGCAGTGTGGCTTCCAATACTAAACCATGACCAGATAAACATTTTATAATTATGAAACAAAAATAATAGACGACAAACTACAAATGTTTATAAAAGACAATCATATAATCATGAATGTTTTGAATACATTATCACAATATAGTTTTTTATGAACCAGTAAACCTGAAACCAACTCTTTGCAGAAGAATTTCTTGACACAAACAGTATAATTGCTGTTTTGTTCTATTACGTAAAGAATCAACCTGATGAATAGTGTGACAGCTTTAGAGACAGGATGTAGGCTGGAAATATGTCTTATAGCTGCGGTTTTATATTAAAACAGAGTAATCTTACAGATCCATTTATATAAGATGATGCATCACAATTTGTAGAGTTTATTTTTCAGCCAATTAGAAGTCCCGGTCAGCTGGTTTATCTGTTGCTGTTTTCCCCCACTAATGGCCAACTCGGATTACTCAGTTCACAACGTCTGCTCTCACCCTTTATGTGAAGATTGTATCCTCCGATCTTTATTTTTAATATTTTTTTAGCTTTGTGACGTTGTATTTTGACTGTTTTCATAAAAACTGTGTTTTCGAAAGCAGAACTGAAAGAAACAGTGGGAAGTAAATTGGAAACGGTCAGCATAAAAACAAAAAAACATTATTTCTTAGCACATCATTATGATACAAACAGAGAAAATGTACTTAAACACAATGAATTAAACGGTTTTCATTTGTGACGACATTGTAATTATTTTGAACTTTGATTCAAGATGATGCTCTTGAGTTATGTTTCTTGAATATTTGATCAATCGCTTGTTATTTGGTAGAAGAATACTGTATATCAGTACCCTGAAGCCACAATTGATGTTGACTTTTATCTGATTTTTTATCTGTTACTTTCTCTATTATCATCCATCCACTTTTTTTTTTTTTATAACTTCTCTACCCATTTATCTGGTTGTAGATTTTAAATTGAGACTCAAACATATAATCTCATATAAGATCTGTTCCATTTCTCCCTTCATAACTAAGATTTGGCAATTAAATGTTGACATTTTTACATTATTACATTTTGTACAATTACAAAATAACACATTCTCACATAAAACATGAATAAACAGTGCAGGAAAAGGCAGAAAGCTTGAAAAGGTTATTTGAAGCCTTTACCTAATTACCGGAAGTAATTAATTTTATTTAATGCATTCATTTTTTTATTTATTTATTAGGATAGTATAGAAATACATAATACGTTTTAAAAACATAGATATTTGTACCTGACTCAAGCTTAAATGCTAATTTCCATCTGTAGTCCTTGGGGGGAGGGGTCAAAATGCAATATACGCAGTGCAAGTTTAAAAAAGAAATAAATTTACGATCATTTAACGAACAATCTTACAGCCAAAATCATTTGTGCATGAATCTCATTCATACAACTCACAAATGATAAAGAACAGACAAAAACAATACAATTTAAAAAAATAAATTATATATATATATATATATATATATGTATATATGTGTTCCAGTTATTATTCATATGTTTTTGCATGCTTTAATTGACTTATTTGTATATTTTATTACCTGATCTGTTACCTTTCATTAAACAATCAGGCGTGCCTTGTGCATTTCTCTTAGTACCTCTAATATTCCCTATTACTTAGTCATCAATTCTACAGACTTGGCTTTTGTCCACTAATGAAATGGCATTTCTCAACCACTTCCTTGACCTTTCTCAGTCTGGTTCTGCAATTAAGAAGCCTTAATGACTCTGATTAGGCTGTAGGTGTGATTGATATTCATTTATTTTCTATTTTTGTCTCTTTTTTTGTGTGTAATATTCAATCATACAGTCTTTAGAAAGTTAAACCCTTCATTTAACTGAGGCTTGATTTATGAAATTTTACTTATTATGAAGTCGCCACTTGATGCACAATTACCCTAATCAACTTTAACACCACAACGACGACCACCTTTAAAATAGCTTAGGTGAAACGTGGGCACAAGTAACTCATGTCTTGCTTTGACTCTCATTCAGTCGCCACGACATACTATACATGCACTATATGTATCCAACTCTAACTTGCAAACTCGTTTGAATACTTTGGAAAGAATGAATCTGTCCTTTAAAGCGACTGTTGGTGGTAGAAGTGGCTGATCTGTATTTGCAAAGCAAATGAACAACATGTGTCGGATCTTTATTAATAAAGTTTAACTGCTGACAATGGAAATTTTTGTTTTTTGACTCACAGTGCACACATTCCAGTCAGTTATAATACAAATGTACAAATATGCAAATATAATACAGATAAATACAAATATAGTACAGTGAGCCAACTGCACTGTAAAATCAATAAAACCCTTAAGATATTTCTACTGCATTTACTAGAGTTGTAAAGAGTACTGATATATCCTACTCAAGTACAAGTACTGTTACTAGACTGAAATTGTACTCAAGTACAAGTACATGTAAGTCATACATAAAATACTCAAGTACAACTGGTAGCTAAATTAAATAGTACTCTAAGTAAAAGTTACTAGTTACTTTCAACCCCCCCAAACGTATATTTTTGGTAATAAATCTTGCCACGGTTCCTTTGCATACAGTAAACATCTCATGTATAAACTTAAAAAGGAACTTCATTTATTTTACACAAAGGCATCTGTATGAAATAAAAGTTTTGTCTTTTTTAAATAAAATATCGGCAATAAATGTAATTAAAAATGAAAAGAAATTCTCAGGCTCCAAGTATAGCTAACTTTATGAACTCTAAAACAGTGCCATGCCAAATGTGCCATGTGGGTAACAACATAATAGGTAGAAACCACAACCTGAACCTAAGAAAGTGGCTGATCAGAAATGGCACGACTAAGAACACATTGGTTATGTTCAAGGTGTCTTCATAAACTGCTGAACGGAAGTAAAAAAAATAAAAATAAAGAATCACAAAAAAGTAACAATTTACTCTGTAACAGTTGGGTGTAGAAATGCATTAAATTACTTTACTTCTTTTCAAACAAACTGTAGACTAAGTACAAGTAAAATTACGCATTTAGAAATATATATTAAAAAAAGTACAAGTACCCTTAAAAACAACTCAACTACAGTAATGTAAGTACTTGTAATCTGCCATTAAGGCTGTTTTTCACATGTTGACATTAATTGTTCCGATATAAATGATTTAAATCTTGTCGTAGGATGTTTTGCAAAAACCCAATAAAAGAAAAAAACCTCAAAAAATATGGTATTTATCACCATTTCTGTTTTCCTTTTGCGATCTGTTTTAGTGAGAAAGTGCCTTCAAGCCATTCGTTTCATCTTGCCCAAAGATGCTGCCATGAAGGTGTGTGGAATTACCTTCTACTTTAAAACACTTGAGTTATCATCGTACAGCATCTAAAGGAACGTTTCCGACTTTTTCCATAATACTACAGGTTCTGGTGAAGTGGTACAATATTTACAATGCCCCCGGTGGTCCAAGTGCACACGCAGAGTGGAACCTGTTTGTCACCTGTTTAATGACGCTGATGGGCTATAACACTGAACGTCTGACCTGGACAAGAAATGTGAGTTTATTATTTAATTTTTAAATGCGCTGGATTTGTTTGTTCTTAATTTAAGTGTTGACCTTGTGCCCTGTTTCCAGCTACATTTTGAGGGACCCCTCTCTCCAGTAATTGCAGCCAAGAAGGCCCGTCCCTCTGATGGCGGCTCTGATGAGGTGTGTAACTAAAAACATGCTCCTTTTCTCAACTTTATGGCACACTTAACTTGCAGCTGTCAAATTGTCCTCATAAGAGTTCTTATTATTATTTTTCTTCCACAACTCCTTTGTCGTAGAACTCCTCCTAGGTTATTAATGTAGCACGAATGACATGTATGTCATCGCATAGGGGCAATGTCATGGATGTGCAGTAGACCTTTTTTAGAGCCAAAATGTTAGTTAATTGAACCGAAGCTGTACGACCTACCAGTAGGAGTATCAGTAGGGGTCAAAGTTCATGACGTCACAAAAAATACTTTTTTCCCGATAACTTGGCCACAAATTGAGATACAGTGCTCATACTGGTACCATTGAACAACATTTCCTTTCAATGTGTGACTTTGCTCTTTGGTCAAGGTCATATTTAAGGTCAAAGTCAGTCTTCTGTTTTTTCTACATTATTACTTTCAATTTAATTAGTAAAAAGAACAACATAAAGGGACATTACTCAGCAACAAAATACACATAATAAGATGTCTTTCACATGAACAATTATATTTGGCAATTTTTTCAAATTGCCCAATATGTATTTGCCTTGCGAATACATGTCTTTGGATGGTTTAGTCTTGTTGTTATTCAATTTGCTGAGTTGTACAGTTGTGAGACTTTTGTGGAATTTAATGAAGAAAATGACTAAAAGAAAAACATCTGGTTGGACTGTTCAAATCAACGACATTTCTAAACCTTAATCAGCCAAACAATGAACACACAGAGATGGATGTCATCAGGGAAACCCCCCCACCGCCCTGGCTTTCTGACTAAGCCTTCACACTTCACTGAATAACAAAGCAGTCATTTATATTTGTCCTCTTCCCACAGGTAGAAATAGTCCCTTTACCATTTTCTGTAAACTTCATTGTAATCCAGAAATCTCCCAAACAACCAGTTTGTGCAGTTTATGACTTTACTGTGTGTGAGAATGTGTCTTCTTTTATTCACAGCCTGGCTTAGAATTGTCTGCTTTCACTAATGTTTATTTTCAGCTCATTTGTTTCAGTCTAGCAAAAATCTTCAAACATAAATATTAAATTTAAAAAATATATAACAAGATGATTTACCTTTCTCAAATATTACACACTACAGAAATGCAAGCATTCAACAAAGTACATTTGAGTTGCCTTTTTCAAATAATGCATTTAACGAAGAACACTTTATAGTCTAACGCATTTCTACTGTTTTACATAACTTTCTAAGATATATTGTGACATTTTCTTTTTGAAAAGAAGTCGTGTGTCAGTCATTTAAATTTTTTTATCACCATTTTTCCATCATTTAATACTTAGAACAGACAGACATCTTTGTCTTAGTTCCACTATTGCCTTAGGTACAATAAACATAAATTGATTGATTAGGTTGTATTTGCTGCTCTGTAGGGAGAAGTATTTTTGAACGCCTTCTGGAAGGGCATTTTATTTTAGCTTTGAACATTAATTGTGTTATTTTATAATAAATATAAATAATGAATAAATAAATCATATCTTTAAATGTCACAAGTTTCAATTTAACGAATAATGGATATGTATGGTCATAATATCCTGCTTTGTTTATCAATCGTATTTAATATGAAAAAAAAAAAACTTTATTAACTGAAGCACAATGTGTGCAAGAAAATCAAAATGTGTATACTTGGTTCAAGATGACGCGATTTTACCTTTTGTTTGTTTTTGTTTATCTTCTCTGTAGGACTGGGAAAGCCTGTTGGGGTCTCATTACCATCGTCACATAAACTCCCAGTCCACCTGTGGTCCAGTGAACAACAGCAAAACCTGTAACCCTCTCATCAATGAGCCCCAGGACACGACCTCTGTGTGTAACTCACTCTTCTTCCCAATCTCCATCTGTTGCATTAATGCATTTGCAGCACTATGCATAAGTCCGGTTCAATCAGAGGTTCCTAACATTTTTCGGGTCGTGACCCCATTTTTATATCACAAATTTCTGGTGACCCCAGAGTCATTTTTAGGCCGGGCTACCAGACTCAAAACGCTACTCACTTTGTTCTTCTTGTTTAAACTAGTTAAAATCACTACTCCTCTGTTATTCATGAACGGATTGGGCTGAAATTTGGTCGGTATAATCTATGGATGTGTACGCATCGACGCTCGGAGCAATTTCCATTAAAGTCGATTTCTCAATTATTTGCAAGTCAAATATTACGACGGTTGGTGGTACCGAATCATCGGTACATAACAATATATATAAAATATAGTCATTTTTCAAATGACTGCACTTCTGTTAGTTCTCATTAGATCAGAATGCAGTTTTGTATGAAAACTCAATGAATGAGCCCTTTTTTTTTAAATGGGGCCTGCCGGCCCACCCTCCATTTCTGGAAATTTCCATATGTATGGGAACGTAGTCGTCTGATATATTGTTTCAAAAGTAATTCAATGTAGATTATGATTATGCCTCGCACAATTCGATTAGGGGCCCGAGGGACCCACCCCCTTTTTTTGGTAATTTCCATTAAAGTTGTTTTCTTATTTATTTGTGAGTCAAATATTGCGATAGTTGGTGATACCGAATCATTGACACATACCAATATATGAATGGGGCCCATTACTCCGTATGTGCCACGGGGCACCAGGGGGCCTCATTTTTCAAATGACTACTCCTCCGTTAATGCTCGTTGAATCGGGCTGTAATTTGAAATAGATATTCTCTGAGCGGATGTCAAGAGCCTCTCGGAGACCTTCTTTTACTCGGTGGAACCGTTCTGCAGGCCTGGCCGTAGTTCATCCAAACTTGTTTTCTCTAGACTTAGTTTTTGATCATGTTTGTTATCGTGTGTTGAAAAATGCAGAGTTGTAAGGATTAGTGCATAAAGTGACTAACTCAGATATTTTTATACTGCATTTTATTTGACCTACTTACAATTGAGAAAGTGAAATTATAGAATACTTTTGTTTGAGAGTGTTTGTGGTAAAGAATAATAATAATAATTTTATGTTTTTTGGTATTTTTTTCCTTTCCTTTTTTTCCCTCTTTTTTATAAAAAAAAAAAAATGAAAAAAAAGAGAAAAGTAATAATAATTTATTTTAATCAATCATTTTTTTTCAAATCAATTATAGACATTTCAGGCGACCCCATTTTAATTCCAGGTGACCTCAAGGTTGAAAAACACTGGGTTTTAATCATAAAAGAATATATACTTTGAGTTGGAAAGTTTGATCAATAAAAAACCAAAATCATTGTCATCATTTTCCTTATCATCATTACAGCCTTTCCGTATCCTGGTACATTATATGATATTTGTGACTATTATTTGGCTACAATTTCACGTGAAATTGTGTTAAAAATTTGTTTTAAGTATAGGTTTAGTTTACACTTTGTGAGACTGATAAATGACGTTATTATGATAGCATCTTACTTGGCCTTGTCTTATTGATTGTATTTATATTAGTTGAAGGAGAGATGGGCACATAATGTGTTTTTACTGTAAACTATATACACTTTACTTTGTTCTCATCACATCTTTTTGTTGTT
This sequence comes from Gouania willdenowi, assembly GCF_900634775.1. Classification (NCBI taxonomy): domain Eukaryota; kingdom Metazoa; phylum Chordata; class Actinopteri; order Blenniiformes; family Gobiesocidae; genus Gouania; species Gouania willdenowi. The sequence continues at coordinate 4,758,575 of NC_041058.1, forward strand.
TTTGTTTGTTCACGTCACAGGACTCCTCTCCCTCCAGCTCCCCCCTGCTGGTGGACAGTTCTGCACTTCTTTTTCCTCACATCGCTGCCCTTTTCTACGTCCTGCATTTGCTCTATCAGGAGCTTCAGCTGGATGAGCTGCAGAGAGCCAAAGCCTCATCACTGGTCTGCCTACTTCAGCAACTGGCCAGGTAACCAACAACGCCACAACTGGTGGATGTTTGAGGATTGTCCCTTAAATAAATAAGGGTTTAAAAGATGATACTGTTTATTACAACAATGTCTTCTAATTCTTCACCAGCTGCTTTTAGCTGTCACACCAAGGGAAAGAAAACGAGATTAGATTGTGTGTGATTAATGCTGTTTATAGATGTATGTATGCTGGAGAAATACTCTTCAACTGCCCGTTGAGTGACCAACCTGATTTTTGAAGGACAAAAGAGGAGTGCTCTTCAGAGCAAATGGCCTTTAGTGTGTGTGGGTTGTTTTGTATGCAGGGAGGGTACACACTTTATGTTTTTATTACCTGATAAGTTAATAATGGAGATTCTGATTGTTTTTCCCCCTACAAAATATGTTTTTGGAATGTTTTTTCTCTCGATTTCGGATTTTTCATATTGTGCAAATTTTATATCATGCATTTTTTTTTTAGAGGTTATTTAAAGTAGAAGGCGTTGGCATTGGAAAACCTAATATTTTCACATTAAAATCCTATTTCTCTTTTTGAATCGAATAAATTTGATTCTCTGAAGCCCAAAGATGATTATTTTATCAGCTACCATAGTTTTTTTCTCAGCATATGTGCTGTATTATTATTATTATTATTATTATTATTATTATTATTATTATTATTATTATTATTTATTTAATTTTTTTAAACGCAAGCTAAAAACATTTATTCAGTCTGGCTTTTATGATTTTTTAATCATTTTTAGGATTCTTAATTTTTAATGTTTTTATGCTAATTTTAATGTTTTTTGTTTTGAAAATTGTTGCCTTCTCTGCTATGTTTTATCTCTGACTCTTTCTTATTTTGTCATCTTTTAATTTTAATTTTTTTTTATTAAATTACTTCTATGTGCATAAGTCTATTGTCTCTATATTTTTTTTTACTTTTGTCAATCACTTTAGCAAATTTCTGCACTTTGATCTACAATTGAATTTGTAAGAATGGTGCTCTATAAATAAAGTTTGATTCATTGATTATTTTAAACTTTTATTTATCCAGAAGAGTTTCATTGAGACTAGGAATCTATTTTTCTAGAAGGTGTTCATGTTCACACTGTTGAAGGTTGTCCTTCTCCATTCTTCTTCTCCTGCTTTCATCAACATCTACGCTCACATGCTGTTGGCAGGTTGTCATCTCCACCAAAACAAGGAAAGAAAGAAAGGACAAATAGTTAGACACTAAGGACACACACACACACACACACACACACACACACACACACACACACACACACACACACACACACACACACACACACACACACACACACACACACACACACACACACAGGCCCAAAGGCTCCGTGTACAAATTAAAAACTATTGATTACCCGATGCATGTTTAATCTCTGACCAAAACAAGTTAAATGTCACCAAAAGTTGGCCGAGAACAAAGTAAAGCTTTTAGATTTGAGGCTCTTTGTGTGAACCAGGGTTTTTCAACCTCATGGTCGGGACCCCATGTGGGGTCGCCTGAATTGTCGTCTTCTTTTTCAAATTAAAACAACCTTAATCTATACTTTCACTTTGTAAAATATAAATCTAGATATTATTATTTTTATTAATAATAATAATAATAATAATAATAATAATAATAATATGCAGTTAAAAAATGTCTGAGCTGGCACAACTTGCCACTAATCCTGGCTTCTCTGTATGTGGTCTATGACAAATAAGCATTTCACTGCATGATATTTCATAAAATAGGCATCATCAGGCAAGGTTTGCATGAATATTATGATGGAAATAAAGGTAGAAATACTTACTAAGTCATTTAGTAAGTAACATTTAAAAAAATAAAATAAAAATCTTAAGTGAGGGCATATATACTAAGCTACTCCATATTTGGTATGTTTTTATGCATTTAAACCTTTTTTTTTTAGCTAAAAGAAATGCAGTTGAACATAATATTTAGGTGTCACAACATTGTTAAAATGAGGAGAAGAAAGTTCCCAGTTTGAATGCAGTGGTAATTTTAGAACGTGTGACATGTTTGTATCTTTCTGTTTTTGCAGAGACCTTCATTTGGAAAAGTATGTGGACTTGTACTGGAGAGACTACCCATTGTTGATAGATGTCACTGAAAACTGCTTCATAGAACAGGGTGAGAAACAATCATCTGCAAAAATTTGCTAATTTTTTCCCAGCGCTTTTAAAAAATATTTCAAACTTTTTCTTCTTTTTAATGTTTTCTTAATTATTTAGGACACTTGTGTCAAAGTCAAGGCCCGCGGGCCAAATCCGGCTATTTAGAGCATCCAATGTGGCAAGCATGAGAAAGTAAAAATGAAAGAGGAAACATGAATCGTTGTGTAAATTAACAAATAATTCAGTCCCTCCAAATACACAAATTCAATGAAACTCCACAATATTTGCAGAGCTCACAGCTTTCCCATGATTATGTAATTAGATGGCAGTCATTTTTAGTGTCAAATTGTTGAAAGAACTTTCAATTTTTTCAAAATTGTGACATTTTTCTTAAATTATTACACAAAATTTCCCCAAATTGATTAAAAAATGGTCATAAAAAGAATGTAATTTAAGTGAAGATCCTGCAGGAACTGATATCTGTCATTTTTTGTTTGGATTAGAGCCTCACATTCTGTATTTCAGTTACTGTATACAAGGAAGTGCAAACTAAGGTATAAAAATGTTCAAATCGCTCTTCTCTGTGGCCCACTTAAGATCAAACTGGTCCGTGTTTGGCCCCTGAACTAGAATGAGTTTGACATTAAAAAAAGTTTGGATGAACCATGGTCGGGCCCACGGGACGTCTCCACGGCGAATAGCACGTACCACGTTCCCGAGAATTCAGTCAAATGATTAATGGAGGAGTAGTCATTTGAAAAATGGTGCTCCTGATGGCCGATGAAGGCATTGGAAATTTAAGACCTGTAGCTGCGCTACTGACAACAGCCAAGTGGGCCCCATTCATATATTGGTATGTGTCAATGATTCGGTAACACCAACTGTCGCAATATTTGACTCACAAATAAATGAGAACACAACTTTAAAGGGGCCATATGTAGAATTTGCAACCAATTTCTGCCACCACTAGGTGGCATATTACTTGTGACAAGTTTTTTTTTTCTAAAGAGGATAAAACCTATTTTTTGTTATTGTGAGTTTGCGTGTATTATTATTATTATTATTAAAAATATAAAGAAACAATACTGTTTGTGTGGTTTTTATTTTATTGATGTAAATATAAACTGCAAAAACAGTCGAAAAGGAAGTGACGTCAATTTATTTAGCGCGTTTGTTTGAAATGATCTACCTACGGGCGTATATTTCACCCAACAGACTAGTGCGAGCCAAAAATATGGAGTTGTACACAGTGGTGATGCTAGTGAACATTACATCAAAGTGTATAAAGACACTGCGCACAGAAAAAGGCTTTAACGACCGAGATGGCCTAGTTCAGGGACGGCTCTGCTGTAAATATGCTTATACTCACCCAACCGGTGGAAAAAAGGTACTACAGGTTGGCTGGGCCGGCAATATTTATTAATGTATATATAACTATGTCATCTAAAAAAAAATCACATGGCGTGACAGCTAAGGACACTCGAATTTCGATTTTAGATATTTCAGACATATTTAAAAGGTGAAAATTCACAATAATTCTACACATAGCTCATTTAATGGAAATGATTACCAAATTTCATCTAGATCCATTCATGAATAACAGAGGAGTAGTGATTTTAACTAGTGTACACAACGAGAAGAATGAGTGAGTGGCGTTTTGTGTCCGGTAGTCCGGCCTAAAAAGCAGTCATGTTAAATTGTAAAAATTCTGGTTTGTTTTTGTGTCTTTCTCCGTTTCTCTGCCTCAAAACATGTCTCCCGTTTCCTCTCAGCTTTGATTGATCAGATGCCGTGTCTGTCCATCCTGAGGGCGGAGCCTCCTTGTGTGTTCAGTTGGCTCAGTGGTTGTTTGAGAAGTGAGGAGAACCTGCCTTTTCCATACCTGCCTGGCATCTGTCAGAGGACAAGGCTGCTGGTTTTGGTAGGATCCATGGAGTTTTGGATTTTAACAGATTGTACAAAGTGTATGATTTTGTTACTTCTCTACGAACCAAAGCTGTATCTAACTTATGATATATCAGTGATGATTTGTAAATCAAATAATAAAGGGTATAGAGCACAGTTGAATAGTCACCTGTTGTTCAAGGCTATTATACAATTTCTTACAATTTCTATATTGTATAAACTCAAATATAATCTGAATGTCTATAGTTATGGTGCATCTTTAAACAGACTTAAAATTATCTAAAGCTATCAAGTTTTTAAAAAAATTGTGTACTTTTTTTTTGTATTTTAAATCTATTAATGTCTTGTTTTATATTTTGCTTGTTCTTTTATCTTCCTCTCAGAGCTATGCCCTCTACATCCTCGGAGATGAAAATGCCACAACGGTCAATGCAACAAAGTACCTCGTCAAGCTTTCCGCAGGTATTTTTTGTATTTTGAGTTTCCTTGTTTCCTTTTTTTCATTGTCTGTGTGTACATTATTGATCGTAAGCTCCTACCACATGCCACTAGTGCCACACACGGCCTCAGGGCCTAGAAATACAGTTTAAGAAGACCGACACACGCATGCGTTTGACAATAAAGCCAATACGATACTGAGGAAATGTGTGCTGCCTCGGGTAATAATTAGCACTTTTGTCACCGATGATGTGGGTGTTTTAAAGTGGATGCTTTTTTTTTTTTTTTCTACCATGAATATAGTGACCTTTGTCAGTGGCAAAAGAAAAGCAGAGACTATTGTATATAAACAGTCCCCACAGTATTCCACTCACTGGAAGCATTCATTAGTTCATTTTGTGTTTAAATAAATGTAAAAAAAAACCTTGAATGTAATGTACAGAAATGATAAAGCTGTTTACATCTCATACATTTATATTTTCTGTTTTTTATTAGGCCAAAAGTCCTGTGCCATTGAACCACAGTCAAGAAGGTAATTCAAGCTTCCACAAATGCATGTGTAAATGCATGTATGTATGTGCACAATGTACACATTTTATTGCAGTAAAACTTGCACACCTAAGGCCAGTGTTTTTCAACTTTGGGGTCGCCTGAAATATCTAGTAACTGATAAAAAAACTGAAAAACAATTACTGATAGAAATTGTATTTTTTAAGTTTTGTATTTATCATTATTTTACAAATGAAAACAACTGTATTCTATACTTTCAATTTGTCAAATATAAATCTAGTTAATAATTATAATAACAAGAAGACAGTCATCAACATCCCCCGCCAGATTGGTTGTCATAACTCACACCCTTTTCCTAAATGTCCTAAATCTAAGAACGTAGATGTATACATGAGAAAATATTATCACATCAGAATATAAAATTACTATCTATCTTAAACGGTTTCTGAGGAAAGCTGTCCCCTTGAACTTGGACGGACGGACGAAGCTCAAACCTATATCCCCCTTCCACACTTAAGTGCTTACACTGGGGCCTAATGCAGTTGTTTCCAACCTTTTTTGGATCGTGACCCCATTTTGATAAAGGATTTTGACCCAAGAGACATTTTTGATTGTTTGTTAAACTGTGTTACAAATACAGAATTGCCAGTATTAGTAAACAACTGTGCCAGCTCAGATATTTTTATACTGCATTTATTATTATCCCCGCCACAAAGTGTGGATGGGGGATATAGGGTTGAGCTCCGTCCGTCCGAGTTCAAGATGACAGCTTTTCTCAGAAATCGTTTAAGATAGGATAACCAAATTCAGTGTATGGCTTCAGGGTATCAATAATCCTTTAATAAAATGGGGTCAACGATCCAAAAAAGGTTGGAAACAACTGCATTAGGCCCCAGTGTAAGCACTGAATAGTTAAAAAGAAAGAGTAATTCTCATTTGTGACCATAGTAGACCTAATAATTACCATTTTTTCCATCATTAGATAAGAGGTTTCTTGTTACTAAGATGATTTATTTCATATATTTATTCATGTAGAGGTTTTTTCTTGGATTTCTTTCTTCTTACGTTTTTTTGAGTAAATCAAACCTCAAATCATTTCATCTCCGATTTTTGGTGTGTATAGGTTGTGTTTCTTTATGAACTTTACTTGTAGTCTTTAAAGTAAATAGAATTTCAATCTTGTATACTAGTTGGATCTGTATTATGTGTTGGAATGTATCACATTGTGGTCTTCACTCCAGGCAGAGCAGTGTGGTTAAATCTTCTACCGAGGGTCTTGCTGAGCAGCTGGTGGTCTGGCTTGCATCTCAAGGTAGGAACCATAATTGGTTTTAAACATAGGTGCATATTTGTGTTGTCCGTATCACTGCGGTTCACTACTGTACAGCATTGCATCTAAAACAATTCTCTTGTTAAATTTTTGTTGCTGCGTTGCTCATTTAAATGCATTAGTTGGGCAATTTCTCATAGTAAAGACCACTTTTTGTATTTCACTGAATATTTACTTGTTTCACTGTCGTAGGATTCACTCTGAAGGATTTGGAATCCGTCCCTTTCGGCGTTGCGTTGCCCATCAGAGAGGCCGTCTATCGATGTCGCGAGCAGCCAAGCGCTGATTGGTCAGAGGAGGTGTGCGTGTTGATTGGCCGACAGGACCTGACCAAACAAGCTCACAAAATGACTCTCGCCAAAAGTAAAACTGTAAGTGCTTGGGGTGCAGACTCCCTCACATCCATACAGCCATATTTATATGCAACCGTTTTTTATAGAGTCAATGTTGTAAATCATTAACTTCTGATTAACCTCAAGGAAAGAAGATAGAGTTCCATTATCAGTTCATTTATATCAGAACTAAATCTAATCACCTGTATTAGTTTGCGGTTGCATAGCTTTTAAATATAAAAACTCAAAGTTTTTCTACATTATTCATTAGGAATTATTATTAATTAGGCTATTTCTTTACATTCTTTGTGTTCAGGTTCACAAAAAGTAATTTCTGCCATTTCTCTTTAATTATTAAACCCTTTTTTTTTAGTCGACTTCTGTGTTTTTTGAATAATTTTGTATTTTTTTTGTACATTTGTTTATTTGTGTATTTTCCTGGCAGTGAGTATAAAGATTTTCTTGTGACATCTTCAGTCTGTAGGCTCAGGTCTGTCCCTGGAGCCTCCTGTGACCACTGAGGCGGATGAGGAGGAAGACGGAATGTCCGACATAATCCAGGAGGTGAAAAACTTTTTCTGGAACTTATTATTAGATAACTTTAGTGTGTCTTCTATTACCCTAAGTAAAAAAAGTTGCTTAATGCTCACTCATCTGATGGAATATTAGTCTATTCTTCCTTCTCATCATCAGGTCACAGGACTGATCTGGAGTCAAGATCTGAGGGTGGAGGAGGTCAGGAGGCTCTTACAGAGTTCCAGGCACGTCCGAGTCAACGTTGCCCAGTTACCAGAGGTTTCTGATCACGAGTATATTGAAGTGAAGGAGAACAAGTGAGTACAAGTTTCTTCTTTTGGTAGATTCTAAGCCAAAGCTTGACGTTTAAATTTACCCCAGTGTGTGTTTATGTCTCCTGTTGTCAATATATTTGTAATCATTCTGCTTTTTGTGTCTCTGTTCAGGCTCCTACAGTTGTGTCAGAGGACCATGGCACTCCCCGTTGGCAGAGGCTTCTTCACTCTCTTCTCCTATCACCCTGTACCCACTGAGCCGTTACCGGTCCCCAAGCTTAACCTCACAGGTGATGCATTGATGCTGCACCATGACTCTCCTTTTTTTGGTTTTTGATTTTACAAACATATAAACACACATACATGTATATAGAAACAGGAACATGCAACACAATTATTCTGGCAAAAAACATCACAGGTCAGACAGCATGTATTCAAACTAAAAAAAAACACCCTGGGATTTTATTTATGATGTTCTACATGATATATCATACAACACAAAATTTTGTTACATTCCTACAGATAAGTAGCATCTATGAACTCAGTTAGGACTTTCAGTGTTTACAGACTCTTTCATTTGCTTGTTTATTTTTCTGAATCCAGGCCGAGCACTTCCGAAAAATACAATGCTGGATCTAAACAGTGGTAACATCGATGTTCCTCCCAACATGACCAGTTGGCCCAGTTTCCACAACGGAGTAGCAGCCGGACTCAAAATAGCTCCTGCATCACAGGTTGGTATGAACGAAGGAGCATTGAACACATTCTCAACTTGAAGAGCGGGAACTTCCTGTGCCACATACAGTAAACAAAGCAAAACAAAGTGTTTTTAATAGCATGTGTTTTTGATTCACAAGTTATCTTTTACAACTTTTAAATATAGTTTAGTTTTGAACTGAGTCAGCTTCTGTTTAGAAGTGCTCAGTATGCAGTAAACAATCCTCCCCTGCCTTCTTCAAATTACAACTGTACATAAAAGTGTTTTTTTTCCTTTTTAAGGTGGATTCAGCCTGGATCGCCTACAATAAGCCAAAAAGCCCTGAGCTGGCAAATGAGTACGCAGGCTTCCTCATGGCCCTGGGCCTCAATGGACACCTCACCAAGCTTGCCACGCTCAACATACATGACTACCTCACTAAGGTAAACACTAATCACGCAGAGTTTGTGCATCACAAAGTAAACTGAGTTTTAGGCCTTTGTTTAGTTTACAGTAGAGGTTGCTGGAAAATTGCATGTACACTTTGCTCCAGTCGACTCGGTTTGTTCTTAAATGGCTTTTTGAGTCTGGAAGAAAGTTGAAGTGAAAGTCCCTGAATGGGTTTCAGCAAAACTAAATAACTGAAGTCTGTTTTTACTTTAAGGGGAAGAAAAACCAAACTGGTGTCTTTTATCTAGGATTATCCTAGCTAATGTTAAAATCTTTTTTTCTTTTTCTATTAATAAATTGTTGTAATTTCTAATAATTCTACTGTTTTCCATCTACTTCAGTCAAAATTATGGCCAATCTCAGCTAATTTTAGACACAGCGAAAGGTACCCCATTGAAAAAGCATCAAATCAAATACAATAAATCACTTGGTTTAATAAGACCAAAACCAAAACGTTTAATTTTAGGCTAAACCAATGAGGACTGTAAAAAAAAGTTCATGCAATTTTCTCAGGTGGAAAATTGCATGACACTTTCATATGTTCCATTGAGTACCATGGTTTTGTTTGTGATATAAATGTCATGTCAACCTAATTCACTTAAAAGGATTGGATTCACTGAACCATTTTTACTCAAGAAAACCTGTATTGGGACAGTTTTAAATGGATATGATCTGAATCCCAGTTCTTTGAGTTGTATATCTATATTATCTGGAAACTTTAAAGATAAATAAGACAAAAAGTATAAAATTTTCTGTTATTATACAGTATGTAAACTGTGAAGTGATGAATGAAACCAGTTAATCAAAATTACCGGTAAGTTTGATCAATAGAAAATATTTCTAATAAATAATAAATAAAAAAATAAAATAAAAAAGTGTTTAAATACGTTGCAAAACAGGCCTAAAAAATCATCAGTTATTTACAGCTCAATTAAGTGAAACAGTTGACAAGGGTACATGTTTAACGAAAGGTTTTTTTTGGCTTATATTGTGAAATAAAGAAATTGTTTTCATTTGTTAGAGCTTGTTGTAATGTGTTTGAATGTATAAAAATACTTTTATGTGTCATTTTTCTCTTACAATGTAATAAAAACGATGGTCTATAAATAGAGCAGTTACGTGCCGCTACTGTTCATGACTGTTTGACACATGCACATGCAGGGGTCTAATGAAACCTGTCAATCACTGTGACCCCGGGTTGAAGATAATTGGACGTCTCAGATGCTAAAGGTGTTCAGTATCCAGGGGCTCACATCTCACTGCAGGATACAGAGTTTTAAAAAAGTCAGAATCTAAATTAAAATGATGTTAAAATGTTACTTGTATCCAAAATGATGATTATTTTGCTTGGGTTTCTATTGTTCAATGAATGCACTTTTCTTTGTTCTTGTTAGGGCCATGAAATGACCAGTATTGGGCTTCTATTGGGAGTTTCTTCTGCCAAACTGGGAACAATGGACATGTCAATAACTCGCCTCCTCAGTATACACATCCCTGCCCTCCTCCCACCCACCTCCACTGAGCTGGACGTACCACACAATGTACAGGTTAGAGTGAACGAGTAAACGTGACGTGTACGTAGGTCATGTTTACAAAGGTTTTGGAAAATATCTGTGTGATGATAGTTATGTATATTAACACATTAGGTGATAACAGTGAAATTAGCTCTGTTTGCTGTGCAGGTTGCTGCTGTGATTGGCATCGGGCTGGTTTACCAAGGAACAGGACACAGACACAACGCTGAAGTCCTGCTGTCTGAGATCGGTGTGTGTTTCTGTGTGTGTGTATGGAATGCATAATGAGCTGTTTCAAACGTGAATAAAAATTAAGCATACATAAATGTAAATAAAATACAGATGTATTAAAGGGGACATATTATGAAAAATCCACTTTTGCAGCGTTTTTGATTAACTCGAGTGTCCACCAGCACACAAAATGTGAATTAAACCCATGCAGTCCTTTGTTTGTGGTCTTGTGTAAGTTTTACAACACAGAGAAAAATGCTCCGTTTCAAATTTTCTCAGTTTGTGACGTCACAGGCTGAATCGGCTGTATTGTTTCCCGCAGAAGAGATAGGCGGGGGATGGGTAGGAAAACGGAGTGCTCTGAAAGAGCTGGTTTTTACACGGTCATAAACCTCCCCTTTTGCTTGATTCGTGTTAGGTTTTGACCAAACCCCAGCACAAATATATAATTTAGACCACAGGGAACTGTTTTAAAAGGTGGAAAGTGGGTATTATTTAATGTTTCTGTGCTGCTTCCAGGTCGACCTCCAGGACCAGAAATGGAGTACTGCACTGATAGAGAGTCCTACTCACTGGCTGCTGGACTTGCCCTGGGTATGGTCTGCTTAGGGGTAAGTCAGACATTACAATATAATAATAAATGATTTGTATAATCCAAGATAGATCATTTGTTCTCACAGAAAGACTTAAATGTAATATTATTTAGCCATTTTTACTGCTTTATAACGTGTCGACTGTCGACACAAGTGCATTTCTGCAGGTAAGAATTAATGTATGATATAATATAATACCTGCACACAGTGGTGCTTGGGGTTAGGGTCTGCTTGTTGAGAAAGGATTGGAAGTAAATGTCACACCACAAATTCTTATAATTCATCTTCTTTATTGCTTCTAGACGTAATAAAGTGTTTAATTGTTTACCGGAATTGTGAAATTTTAAAAAATGCCTTGATTATGGGCGTTGCTCCTAGAGTAGTTAAGGCACGCCCAGTGACAGCAGCCCCGCCCCCACCCCGCTGCACAGTTCCTCATGGAGCTGTCCATCAATGCTCACTGAGGAAACCTAGTCCCTCCTCCCATCTTTTATAGGAGGGCGGGTCCAACAGTGACGGTTAGTGATGTCACTGACCTAATCTCAGCCAATAGAAAAATTAAATTGCATTAGCCAGCGTTTAACCCATAGAGGGCAGTCACTGACATTTTATAACTAAAAACGCTAAATGTGTGAAGAGTGGGACTCGGATCAATAAACTACATTACTTCATACCTGATCATATATGTATTCAGCATGAAAAAAGTAGTTTTATGGTGGACTTACGCTTTAATTGTACATTTTGGCATAGATTGAGACCCAGACTGTTGATTGTGTCTAAAAATATTAATTTAATTTCTTACCTTTACTTTTTGGTCTTCATACATCAGTACTGTGGAGTAGTGTTTTCTTCTTTCCTTGTTCCCCTCTAGCATGGCAGCAACCTGATTGGTATGACAGACTTGAACGTGCCTGAGCAGTTGTATCAGTACATGGTGGGGGGGCATCGCAGAGCTCAGACTGGGGCCAACCGAGAGAGACACAAGTCCCCCAGCTACCAAATCAAGGTGAGTGGACAATGGACATTTTGGTATCCTCTGAAGAAGACTGGCAGTTGACAGTCAAAACATGTCAGGAGGATCAGAGTAAATTTCCTGAAAAACAGATGTTCGAATAAATGAAACCTTGACATGTTATTCAAAAATAAGATAAAAAGAACTTCTTGATTGTAATATATTAAGGGAAGTAATATGTTGGGTAAAAAAAAAAAAACTAAATGTTTGTTTATGTGAAAATAAGATAAACACGTAATTCAATTATCAAATCTCCCCCAAAAACAAAATAAAATCTACACCTTAATGGTTTTTTTTAATTGTTTTTATTGTGGCGTTTTATAGGAATTAGTAATACAGAAACAAAACACAAAGGCCACAAGGTGCATCAGGTATTTGTCTATGCCGAGGTTATGATGGATCATATCTATAGGCGGGGGGGGGGGCAAAAGAAGAAATAGAATTAAATATATAGAATCACATTGTGTGTAACCAGGGCTTTAAATTAACACCCGCCAACCCGCCAATTGTGGGTAAAAATTAACTTTGGCGGGTAACATTGTAGCGTTACTAGCCATTTTGGCTGGTGAAGAACAAAACAAATACCACTGCGTGTGTTTGAATCGGCAGGCTGCAGAAACGATGCGACAAATCATTGTTGCCAGATTGGGCTGTTTTTCCGCCAATAAATTTGAGGGTTTTTGTGTGTGTTTAAATTTTAAAACATAATATATATCTGGCAACACTGCTGGTTGTACTAATCCTACATTTCCCATGAACACCATATCTTGACGTGTCATACAACAATTGGGTCCGTCCTTTCGTTAGCGTGATTGTTATGGTTTGGTATCGGAGAAGACAAACGGAACGGCTCAAAACAAACAATAGGATCTGAAATTAAGTTGTAAAACTAGTTAGGAAAAAATTAACAAACGTGGAGAGATTTATCGGGTGTTGAAAAACCTAAACTTCATAAAAGGAAGGTTGCTGCCGACACGGGAAAATGAAGATGAAAGAGGAGTTTTATTACTAAATGGATGTCGGGTCGTGAGTGGCTGGTATTGGACTATTTGTTCACCTTTAAAATGTGCACTATACAGTTTGTGTGGAGTGAGATTTGTTTACAGTTGAAGAGCATGCATGTTATTAAAAAAAACAATTATCATACATGTAATTCTTAGTGCTAATTACTTCTATTCTAACTTCAAACAGTGTTTCATGGATTCAATTTTCATCTGAGTTAAGTTTGTTTATTAATTTATGAGAATATGCTTTATAAAAGGTTAATTTCTCTGACACACCCAATGTTCCATATTGTACCTTTTAAGCATTGTTAGAACATTGTTTTTAAATTAAATGTTTATATTTTTGCCATTTTTATGTATTTCTGCAATCAACTAAAATAAAAACTATTTAAAGAAACACTTAAATTTATTCTGTGGAAAATTTGGTTGGCTGGTAACTTTAAGAATATACTAGCCATGCTGGCTGGTGATTTAAACAGTTAATTTAAAGCCCTGTGTGTAACATATACAATGATGCAAAAATGATTAGGAACATAATTGATAATGTTGACAACAAAAATGTGGGTAGACGCGTCATTCAATGTTGTAAATTCATGATAAAATCAGGCCGGTGGCTGCTTTCTGCTTCATTTTGGTGCAGTGTAGCTTTACCATTTACATTGAGAAGAAGAATTGTGCCATAGAAAAAGAACCAACCTAAAGTCTCAAATGTTTGGGACTATTTAACTGAAAACGTATACTATACAACCTGAGGTACATGAAACTTAACAGTAATGTGTTAGAATCAATTTACATTATTATTTATGTGAATTATATTAGGAATTGTATTTTTTCTAATGAATTTGAGAAAACTGTACTGAAAACTTATTGTATGATCATATCACCTCATAAACTTTGAATGGTTTACAGAAAGATAGATTTTGCACTCATAGGATACTTGTTGTTAAAATTGATCATTGCAGGAGGGAGACACGATAAATGTGGACGTAACCTGTCCTGGAGCTACTCTGGCCCTCGCCATGATCTACCTGAAGACCAACAACAGGTGAGCAGAGCCACAACTGATAGATTTTAAATCCAAAACTGCTGCACGAAGACACAAAACGACATTTAAAAAAATGTTTTTTACAATAAAATGTGGTCTGTCATTAAAATGGCTGAAGTGTACTGTGTCCACACACATACAGGTGTCACATTACACTACTGTCAAGAGGCCCCTGTCCTTTTTCGAGTTTTTTCTGCTGTTTGTTTGTTGAGAGGGTGTTGAAGGAGCACATTAACACATTTTTTTTTTTTTTGTTTTTTTTCACCAGGTCTATTGCTGATTGGCTGAAACCTCCAGATACCTGGTTCCTCTTGGACTTCATCAAACCTGAGTTTCTTCTGCTGAGGGTCAGTGTGAGGCTCCGTTGTGAGTCACATCATTTTTTCCCACCTTCCACCTAATCGGATACGCCTGCTTTGCTCCCTCTTCATCCTCTGCAGACTCTGGCTCGATGTATTATCATGTGGGATGATATCCTTCCCAACACAGAGTGGGTCGACAGTAACATACCCCAGGTGAGAAAGTGGACGGCACAATTCCCTTAACATAGAGGGTCTAACATGAGGACCTCCAAATAAATCCCTAAAACAATATTAACACTTGATTTGAGGCTTTATTTTTGTAGTGGTTTTAATTAGGGTTGGGACTTTATCGCATTAATTGCGATTAATTAATAACAGAAAGAAAAGCAAAAAAAAAAAAAATTCTTTTTTTCTCTCCAAACAGAACAGAAATACAATTTCAAACTAAATTCATCAGTTGGTCTGATTATTTAAAGTCAACTGTTTTGCAATGCTTAGTTTTCACTTCTGTTTTTTTTGGTTTTTTTGTTTTAATACACAAAAATACATTTGTTTTAGAAAGTTAACAAAAAATCCTAAAAACCATGAATGTAGACAAAACAGTTGTCTGAATAAGTGAAATCTCAACATATTATAAAAAAAATAAAATAACTTGCTGGAATTATTACACGAAAGTCAAGGACACATCAAAGCGATCAGCAGATGCCTGTGAAGAAGACTGGCAGTTGACAGTTGAAATATGTCGGGCGATCAAAGTAAATTTCCCACCAAAAATGTTGTCTGAATAAATGAAACATTGAAATATTATTCAAATAGAAGATAAAGAGAACATGCTGGAATTATAACGTGGAAGTCATGGACACATCAAAGCGATCAGCAGGCACCTCTGAAGAAGGCTGGCAGTTGACAGTCGAAACATCTCAGGAGATCAAAGTAAATTTCCTGAAAAACAGTTGTCTGAAAAAAATGACACTTTAACATATTAGAATTAGATTTGTCAGCTGACATTAAGATATTCTTTTTTTCTACTAGTTTCTACTCAAGGTTGTTTTCTTTGCGATATCGTGACAATTCAGATCTCTGAAGTCTTTTTGAAGTTTTTTGAAACAAAAGCAAAAACTAATTTGATCAAGTATATTGTGTTTTAGATCATGAGAGGGAATTTTGACCCATCTCAAGACATCAATGAGGATACAATGATGTGAGTATTTCAGCCCAATTATTAAGATGAAGTTCTTAATGCATTTATTTTTTATTTCTACCTTTTTTTCTAATTGTTGCCATTGCTCCCTTCATCAGGCAAGCACAGGTTTACATCGCTGCTGGTGCGTGCATGGCCCTGGGCTTACGATTTGCAGGATCTGCCAACTCTGACGCCTTCGAATGCCTCTACGTATTTGCCCGAAACTTTGAGAAAACCATGTCGTTTCCTAACGCCAATGCAGTGGTATGGGGTCATTTTTGCTCATTTAAATTTGTTTATTTATTAATTTTTTTTAGAAGTAAGTGGATTCTTATCTTTCCCGGCATCATCTTTCCATTCAGCAAACAGGCTTCTACAACCTACAGACAGGTCTGTCAATGATTCTGCTGGCCATGTCCATGGTGATGGCCGGAACCGGCAATTTAAAGGTTCTTCAGCTCTGCCGATTCTTCCACAAGCAAACCGGTGGTGACATGAACTACGGCTTCCACATGGCTCATCACATGGCGTTGGGTCTGCTGTTCCTGGGAGGGGGCAGGTACGTCCGCTCTACACCGCTCTCTATCATTACATTTAGTATTATTTATTTAGTATTGCAGTGTGTACATACATTACATTTCACATCTGTATTCATTGCTCTACATCTTGGTCGTTAAACAGTCATAACAAGATTGAGCCATTTTATATACAAGACCTCAATACTTCTCTTTTTTTTGTCTTTTTCCTTATTTTTCCAAACTGGGATATATTGAACTAAAATAAGAAATAAATAATTAAATTAAATTAAATTAAACTACATTACATTACATTACATTACATTACATTAAAATAAAATAAAATAATGCCAGGCAGGCAGGCGGGCTCACTGTTTTCTATATCCATTGACGGGCATTTTATTTATTTTCTCACAATTGTTAACACAGATTTGGTGAATATTACTAAGGGAATAAAAGAGGAAAACACTGTGTTTTCTACACCTATTTAGACGAATCAGAATTATCTTATTTACCGAACTCTAACTGTAGAATCTGATTAGATTTTATTTATTCACGCAACATTTTTTTAACAAAGTTTTGGTGAATATTACTAAGGGAGCAAAAGAGGCAAACACTTTATTTATGATCACACTTTTTATTATTTATAATAATCACAGTGCTGGCTAATTTGACTCTTATCTTATGATGCAGCTTTATTTGTGAAATGAACATGATGTACAGTGTACAGCTTTTTTTAAACTGTGGCACCACGTGCCATTTATTCCAGGTAAATCAATTAGTTTCCTTCCTACTGATTTTAAGCAGGAATAGGCTTTATTAAAAGGCGAGTTATTATACACGTATATCTGTTCACTACGCTTCATAAATGCAGCAAAAATAAGTTGAGGAATAATTATGCATGCACATGGACAGAGTTTCTCCATCTCAATACAGACGAGTAGCAAAAACAGAACAAAACCAGCTTTTGTTGGCTGTGATATTTAAAAACTGGTGACATTTGAAAACACAAATCCAAAGCAGGTTCTGAAAACCACTGACCTTGGCCTTCGTATTTCCCACTGGAAACAATTGCTGCCACACTCTGATCACATGATGCAAAAAATGTCTCTCCACCAACACTTGTAATCAGATAAACCTTTGAATATATTCCACTCACATTTTTGCCAGTGCGTAGATTTACCTGTGTTTTACCAAAGGTCTGCACAGGTTCTGAGGGCACATGACCAAGCAGCTATTTCAGACAATTTTTTTTTTACTTCTTTTGTTTGTCATTATTTTTATCTCTCATTCAAATATCATCGCATTTTTTTCTTCACTTGAAGCCATTAATGCTGCAAATATTTTTGTTTTCCTTTTGTCCACCATTGCTAATGCTAACCTCTGCCAGACGACCTTTTTAGTTTCGGCTTTTTGTGTAAACTTTGGCATTTTCGGACTGATGGTCACGACTGGGTTATTCCATGTCATTTCAACAAATGGTCCACTCACTCATGATGATGTGTATTATTAAACACCCCCAAAAAGAGAAAATGGCAAATGTTTATAATAAATATTATGTTTTCAAAAACAAATGTTTTTCTGATGCAATGATTTTTTTTATTTTATTTTTTTATGGTGCTTAGTGAAATACTAATAAACAATAAATGATTATGAGATAAAAATGGAGAAGTCGAATAAAGAAAAATTTATTTTATTTATGTATACATATATCCCAAGAAATAATTATATTTATGCTATAAATTAAAACAGAAATCAGTTTTTTT
Source organism: Gouania willdenowi (assembly GCF_900634775.1). Taxonomy (NCBI): domain Eukaryota; kingdom Metazoa; phylum Chordata; class Actinopteri; order Blenniiformes; family Gobiesocidae; genus Gouania; species Gouania willdenowi. The sequence continues at coordinate 4,776,508 of NC_041058.1, forward strand.
CTTACATTCCCACATGCAGTTATGCGGTTTTTGGATTTCGAGAGCGTGTCACCCAAGAACCAATGCATTAATGTGACTAATTATGAGTGATGTGAACAGTCTATGTTCATAGCTCAAAGATGATCAAATTACAGGGTGCTGAGACATATGCTAAGTAGTTTACTGAAGGCCCAAACATGTTCCAGACTCAAACCCTGACAAACTTTTTTCCAATTTTGAGGGGCTGACATGTCCACCAGATAGAATGTATAGCACTTTTTATATATTCTGAGAGAGTAGATGGAGCTGTATTAATATACCAAATTTCAGTTTCCTATGTGATGTAGATCCTGAGATATTGGAAGCTAAAAATGGAAGTAAAATAAGGACAAAATCAACTGTACCCCATCACTAAATTGGCCATGCCTCACAAAGTATTAATCCAATCAAACTAAAAATTTACAATATAGCTATTTAATAATCACAAAATTGTGTAATTTACCCACTTTAAGGCTGTAAATTAATGAATAATAAGGGCAACCCTCAAGTGCCCATTAAATGAAGAGCAGCAATATTTACCCTGCTGACCTTCACCAAGTACTCTTAAATCTTTGAGGCACTCTGCAGCATTTATCACCCCACGCGTTATTTTAATGAGCTAATTATGGAAAGTACACTCATAACTGTCAGTGTTCATGTGTAAGACGATGTGTTGTGGCTTGTAATGGTTTTTAAACAGCAGAACAGGGGATTTCTTGAGAATAATTGTGATTGTGAAAATTTCTAGTGACCCAGAGACATTTTTTTTCTAGAATTACCATAGTTTTTGATCATGTTTGTTATACAGTGTTACAAATACAAAGTAGCCACGATTAGTGCACAAAGTGACAAGATATGCCACCTATTTTTTATATACTGCATTTTGTTTGAGAAAGTGAAAATATGGAATGCTTTTGTTTAAGATTGTGTGTGGTAAAGAATAAGATATTTTTACATTTCTTTTTTCTCTTTTTTTCATTTTCTTTTCCCTTTTTTCACTTTTTGTCCATTTTTGTCATTATTATTCACTAACAATAATAATAATAATAATAATAATAATAATAATAATAATAATAATAAAATATATATATAATTTTAATCAGCAATTTTTCATCAATTATTACACATTTCATGCAACCCCATTTTAATTCCAGGTGACCCCACTTAGGGTCACGACCCCATGGTTGAAAAACCCGGTTTAATGCTACAGTTTTTCTTTCTTTCTTTCTTTCTTTCTTTCTTTCTTTCTTTCTTTCTTTCTTTCTTTCTTTCTTTCTTTCTGCCATTTTTGGGGATGATTGGAACATACTGAAGAGTGATTGATGTTTCCCTTTTTCTAATGCTGAATATAATCTTTATTTAGGTACACTCTGAGCACATCCAACTCAGCCATTGCTGCCCTGCTGTGTGCCTTGTACCCACATTTCCCTGCTCACAGCACAGACAATCGGTAAGGGCGTCATTTCAAATACTCTGAGCATTGGGCAGCTACCCTGCAGCGTTTGGGGATATTAACCTTTTACAGCAAACTATTTAGGATAATATGTGTATTATAAAAATGATATTAATGGATAAGATTGTGGATTATGTATTAAAAACACATTCCTCCTCAGCTATCACCTGCAGGCCCTGCGACACCTGGCTGTGCTGGCTGCAGAGCCTCGCCTGCTCGTCCCTGTGGACGTCGACTCCCTAAAGCCATGCTACGCCCTGTTGGAGATCACATATAAGGTCAGTACTGTGAAAGGGGCGTGTTCTTCTGTTGTCATTTTTATGCAGAAGAGTAGAATGGCGAGAAGACAATAATTCTACTTGTTCTGAATAAAAATACATTGGTTACTACAATTTATTCTTAAAGGTGTAATCGATTTGGTGATATATTGCGATATTTCACTGCACGATGATTGTATCGATTTAAGAAAAAAAAATGTGCAAATCAATTTTCTTAATCCTGTTTTTTAACAGTAAAAAACATTTAGTTGTGGAAACGCCCGGTGACCTTGTTGAACTTCACTCCTCAATGCATTTTAGCTTGGAAGTTGGTTGTACTTTCTTTTCATAAAACATACTGGACACTTTTAAAGATAGATGTGGTTACTTTTTTGTGTCTTTTTTAGAATTGAACACAATCACAATCTTGTTGTAGAAGCAAAAGTTAATTAGACCATTTGATAAACATACCACTTGTTTTTGACATTGGTACATTTACGTGCTCTCAAGTTAAAAAAGATTTAATAAGTTGTATTTCATACTATTTTGTACTTGTAAAGGTGAAATGTGCAATTATTGATATTGTGATATATCGCAATGTATATCGTATTGTTTAGTATCGGGATATTTTGTTTCATGGCATGGAATCATATCGTCACATTCATGGCAATGCACACCCCTACTATATTGGTACTACGATTTGGTGAAAGCTGAAATTTGTAGTTATTAATATATAATTATATATCGTGTTGTTTAGTATCGAGATATTTCGTATCGTGGCATGCAAATTGTGAATGCACACCCCTAAAATGTATATACCACATTACGAGTACAATGTGAACATATTTGAGTTGTATTGAAAACATTTATTATTAATACTGATTTTGGGAGTTAATTTCACACTAACCTAGAGGGATTCATTGTAGACGTTGTTGTCCTTTGAGTAGATGTTAGAGGCTGGAAAAAAATGTGAAAATTAGAGTTTTGAGCCACCTTGAAAATTACATTAGTTCTGTTTTCAAACAGAAGAGGTACTGAAACAATTTTCAGCCTGTGGGGGTTGATGGGTGTGTAATCTTTTGATTCTTGTCTCACAGGCGACCAAGTGGTACGACGAGACGACTGTGGATTTAATGGCACCTGCCATGCTTCCTGAACTCCACCTGCTGAAAAAGGTGAAGTCCATTTACAACATCTCACATTCTTCCAACATCATCCTCATTAACGCATCCTCTTTGTTTCTATCCTTTGTTTTTAGGTGAAGGTGAAGGGGCCACGCTACTGGGAGCTGACTGTGGATCTCAGCAAAGAAACACAGCACCTAACGTGAGTATTAAGAGAAAGTTGCCTGCTATTATTAACTCACTCACTGCCATTGATGTAAACATATGTCATGTCAAATCCAAACGCTCGCTGCCATTGACGTAAAAACACGTGAGACAGTGTGATGGAGTTCTCTCATAAATATCAGGCTTCTACTATGATGTAGTGACCAACTGGTGCCATGTAGGTGGCAGCAGTGCACCTTTGGGTGAGAGATTAGCCATGATTATCACCATCGCTGGGGAGGGAGAAGCCAGGGAAGAGGCAGAAAATGGCGCTACAAAGGGATATTGTGAAGTATCCAACAGATCACACTCCAGCAGAGCATGTGTGGAGCTCAGTGGACTATTGAGAGTTTTGCGATCGTGAGAGAAAACGATATACAAACCGGGCCAAACAGCGATACTCGGCATGTTGCAGAGGAGGAGGACTTTGCGTGTGGGAACTGAGGGGAGGGGGAGACTTGGAGGACGGCCAAAACACAGTAAGCAAACATACAACTTTGATCCAGATAGCAAAATAATAATAATAATAATTTTGCCATTAAAAGCCTTTTTTGTGTGAAACTTGCCTCTATTCAACTGCTGATTACGAAAGAACGAAAGAAGCTAGAAACTTTTTTGTTTTTCTGATGAAAGTAGAGAGTCTAATTTTTCACTTTTTAGATTGTCATAGTGGTCTATTAAAAATCAGTCAAAATGCTCTAAAATGGCTGGCAATGAGGGGGGAAGCCGTTCTGAAAATGGCTGGCAATTATTGAGTTAATGTAAATAAATAACCAGTTTCTCGGCTAATAAAACCACTCGTGCTATCTTTTTCAGGGACATCCTGTCCAGAGACGGTGTTTTATATGTAAAGCTGCGAGCGGGACAACTTCCCTACAAAGAAGATCCACAGGGTTGGAAGAGTCTATTGGCCACCACCGTCAACCATCGCCACTCAGGAGTCAAAGCATTCAAGGTGAACACGGGAGTATTGTCTATTATGTCTAAGCATTCAGAGTATTCTGTAAAAGATATAAAAGTTAACTACAAAAACAGATGGATCCACTGTTAAAAAGGTTTTTTAATATTTCTTCATTCCAAAGCTTCAGTCATAATGAATTATGCATGATTGATTAGTGTGATCACATGACAAAAATGCTTATTTTTTCCCCCCAGATAAACAAATAACAAAGGCGTTAGAGCAGGGGTGTCAAACTTTTTTTATTTCAGGGGCCAAATATGGACCAGTTTGATCTCAAGTGGGCCACACATTTTAGGCAGAAAAGAAAGCAATTTTATCATTATTCAGCCCTTTAAATTCAATGTAAAGTAATGAAAGTTACAGACCCCATCACTTCCACAGACAACAGACAGAATAAGTGTATATTAAATGATTATTTCCATAGTTTTAATTTTCTGAAGGAGATGTTTCTCTTTGTCTCAATTATTATATGATATGTTTCAAGCACAGATTGTTATAATGCATAATAAAGGTGATTGACTTAAGTCACCACTAATTTCAGATTGTTTTTAAATTTTGGTATAAAGAGACATCAACAGGACAACAATGATGTGCAGGGCTGCACTAATGTTGTCCTCATACAATAATAATAATAATATTAACAACACCTACTGCACACACCACCAGAGAAGCTTCCAGTGAATATTTTACAAATCTGAGTTCAGTGATGTTGACAAATATTGTGTGACAATAAAGAGTCATAATTATGATTAAAAGTTATGATTATATCATAAAGTTTATAAATGTCAGATTTGTAAAAAGTCTTGAGACGAGTCGTATTTGATACAAATCCACAACTATTAGATATAAATTCAGATTGATACACCTGTCGGTCATTAGTAAAGACAAAATAAAACCTCGATTATGCTTTGATTAACAAGTTAAAACTGGAAAAACTGATATATTTACGGGAGGTCATTGGCTCATCTTGAAAGCTGTGACTGTTCCGGACTGTTTTATTTGATCTTTCAAGTCATTCCACAGATTAACACCTCTTACAGAAATACATCGACTTTTTTTTTTTTTTAATTTGTTCTAGCTTTTACTTTTTTGAAAATGCCGGTTCCTCTGAGGTTATACTGACTTTTCCTGTGTTAAAAAGCTCCTGGATGTGAGGAGGGAGAAGATTATTATGTGCCTTGAACATCATTACCAATGTGTTAAGGTCAACAAATTTCTTATATTTAGTTCCTAAAAATGTGTCTATGACTAATTTAACTGCCTAAAATGCACTTATTTTTGCCTGATTTAAAAGTAATTAAAATGTAGGCTATGCTTTACAGATGACAGAAAATAAAAACAATGATATAGTCTGTTAACTCTGCCTAAAAGCTTTTATTTGGTGTGATTTGGAAAGTATCTAACATGTGTGTATGTTTTCAATAACACATCCATGAAACAAAATTGCTGGTTTACCTATTCAGGATAAGATAATGTGATGCAGAAATGATGATTAAAATAGTCAGGAATGTTAATTTATGCACAAATTGTGAATTGGGGTGCGATGGTTTGACATTTTAAGAAGAAAAAAAACGGGTCACCAGAAACAAAGTTTGGGAACCACGGCTCTAAAGGGCCAGATTTGGCCCCCGTCCTTGAGTTTGACACAGGTAGTGTAGACTAGAGGATAGTTCTTTAATAGTAGCGTTATTGTACTCTCTTTCCCTTTACTACTACTGAGATCAAAGTAAAATGAAATGTCTTCCTCTGATCTCCCCCCCAGTTTTTAGCCCTGACAGGTTGCCACTGGGGGGCTGACAGGCTATTACTGGTTTCCACATGGCCCCAGTGTTGACTGTCAACACATCTGAATACCTGAAGGGGAGAAGGCGCTAGCTTCTCTTTCTCCTCATTACTTTTTGACAGTATTTTTCTCTGTTTCATCCCTCTGAGTTTATGTTTTCCATGTTTTCTTCGTGTCCTCCTGCAGCCTGAAGCCATCTCCACCTTCACCTCCGAGCCCACGCTCATATCCTTCGCCGAGCTCTTCTGTAAGAAAACAGAAGGAATGAAACACGTGAGTTTTACACACACGGAAAAGGCCTGAAGTCAGTCTGAAAACTTCCCCTTCATGCTGCCAGGCTATTGCTCCAGTTGTTGTGGGTGTGCTGTAGTTGATTATAAGTGTCTCCGCTGGTTTCACCAGGTAAAGTGAAGCTAATTATATATACAAAGGGTCATAGATGCAATTAAAATAATTTTGCTCATTATTTCTACTCTCCTTACTGATTACAGTTGCTGATGCACAAAAATGTAATTCAAGACGATTGAAAAGAGCCGAATATACATATATTGCTGCAAGAATAAGCTGATAATATGTTAATCACACACTTGGAAACTTGTGTGTTGTTTTTAGACTGGATGTTATTGTTTATAAATACATTTTTACACACCGGGCGAGGTCTTCACTGGTGAAGGTTGTAATTTTAAGATTTATAATAGATTGTCCAGAGCTAAATCTGGTCAATAATCACTTGACTCCAATTTCCTGAGCAGAGAGGCTGCTTCAGCTCAACGTCGCATTGATGAGTGGGATTGCACAGAGGTCACTGGTTACAGGATGTAAAACCAATCGGAAGAAAATTAATCATTATGTCGTGTAGTAGCTAATAATTTAATCGTGCTACATGTAGAGGGTTTCTTATTTTATACACCTGAATATACGCGGTATGGAAATTGTGATAATTTTTGTTTCCAAAGCAAGTAATTGAAGTGATTTGCATCATGGGTGTTTTTAATGTGCTGTGAAATGACACCAATCATAGAACTGAACGTACTGCCGGAATCTCCTGTTTGTCTTGTTGGTGGAAAAAATTAAAAACTAATAATTATTTCCAGTTTCATTGAAAAAAAAATATGTTAACTGCAAAAATATCACAAGTTAGAGTAGTTAGACTTATACGGAAGAGGATTAGGGCCACACTGGGAGAAAACAAACAGAGCCACTGGAAAAAAAACAGATTCAGTAGTTGAAAAATCTAAAAAAAAAATCACAATCATATAGTTATCTTTTTTTTTCTTGATTTGTTTGTTTGTTTGTTTTTTAGTCTTAACTTTTTTTCTAATCCTCAAAAAACAGCTGCTTGGTGGAACTGTGGTGTGTGTGGGAGGAGCTTGCAGGCATGGAAAACAAATAGTTAAAGGAGCATAGAGCAGGATTTGAGAAAAAATAAACATTTATTTTAAGTTTTTTTTTAATGCTAATGTGTGATGCAGCGTTCTGAATCAAAGAGAACCAAAGAGAAACAGTCACATGAACAGCGAGTAAATGAATAACCGCGTCACAGTTATAGTGCGGATCGGGCCGCATTTTCTCGTCCAAGTTCGACCCAACAATGAAAAACTTTTAAAAAAGGATTTCTCAAAGAAATGACATACTTGTTTGTTTTAGTGGTATGTACCGATTTTATTAACAAACAACTATTTGATCTTCAGATAATTTTTTGTTTTTTCCTCTTCCATAGACTTCCTGATCCTGAAACAAATATTTATGACTGAAATGCAGTTTCTATGATTATCTTAAATAACCTTAATTCTGTCACTTATTTCCATTGACTTTCTCTGTAAAACGAGATGCGTCAAAGGCTGAGAATGTGTGTACTTTTTTTTTGGTGTCTGTGTAACATCACACGCAGCAACACTGTGACACTGTTTCAACATGTTTTTCTTTTTTTTGTTTTTTTTATCCATGAAGTCATTGTTTGTTATTTTTAACAGAGAGAGGACATTCAGGTCTTGTTCTCAGCTATGCTGTATGAGTGTGTGACTCAGGAGTGTCCAGAGATGCTGCCCACGTACATCGCTATTGAACAGGTAACACACACACTCATTCACACGCACAGAAACTAACACACTGAATGCTGAATGTGAGCGCCTGAACTTTAGCATTAAGTTGAGTTATTCAGGCGTTTAATCAGAATCAGAATCAGAATTCCTTTATTAATCCCAGGGGGAAATTGCCTACGTTACAGCCACTCAAGAAAAATCACAAATAAAAGAATATTTAACAAAGATGAAAGAAAGAAAGAATAAATGTTATTATTCAATGTTATTTACACTGAACATAATTTTTTCAAGCATATTAATTTAACTCGACTCTTCACCCTGTCATATTTTACATTCAACTTTCAAAATTAAATGTGAAAACTACACATATAGAGGCTCATCAAAGCAGTTCTAATGCTGCTGAATTTCACGTTTTTCATCCAAACTCATCTTAGTTCAGGGGCAAGTATAACGACAATATCCAAACAATAGGTGACAGGGAGTGACTATATTTATTTGATTTGGAAAAATCTTCTCAAATAATTTGATAGATGAGCAGGATTTTGGAATAAATTAGGTTCATTTGACAATTTCAGTATAAAAATTACTGTGTCATACAAGCATGGGAAAACTACCAAACCCTGCAAATAATGTAGAGTATCAAGTGACAAATTCATTGAAACTCCACTTAAATAAACCTGTTGAAATGTTGTGTATTATTTTGCATGGATGCCAATATTTATATTTGGATATGATACAGTGATTTAAAATTACTCCAAATTTCTGCTTAAGTTTAATAACTAATTCCCATTAAAAGTTTCTAATTTTTGTGTATTGCCAAAATTCCTGAGCTTAAGTTCCTGTGAAAATGTGCCAGATATTTTTTACACCCCTTTGCAACCCAACTAAGATATCCACAACTAAAATATTTGGTAATTTACACCGTTTCTCACCCATTTTTCTTTCCCCTGCAGGCTGATTTGGATGTTTTAAAGGGCCGGGTTTTGCCCCTCGGGTCTTGAGATTGACACGTGCTTTAAACCATTTTGTAAGAAAGCTTTACTGATGCAGTGACTGTAGGTTTGACTACAAGGGACAGATAAATACCTTTATTTATCAAGTGGCAGCGTTATTAAGATAATAAACCTTTTTTAGTGCTAAAAATATTTATGCAATAAAATACATTTATTTAATTGCAATAAGAAAAGAAAGGATGCAAAAGAGAGGAAGAACGATAATTTTTTTAATAATAATAAATAAAACTGATTTGGGAAAGAAGGAAACATCATGGAGTTTAAGTATTTAAAGTGTGTTACCGCTGTGTTTATGTCTCTCAGGCAGTTCGAGCTCTACGTCAGGGGGACCTCGTGCAGACCTTCTCCCTGTGGCAGCTGCGTCTGGTGGTGGAGCTGTGGGACAGTAGGATGCAGAGAGCTCCGTCTGACCGCCCAGACACCCTGCTCACGTCAGAGTTTCTGCCTGTGATGAAGAACGCGGTGGACGTCACACTAGACAGCTGGCTCAGAGGTGGGAAAGTACCAGAAGTACCAGTGTTCTCACAGAGAGTCCAGTAACATCACATGTATGTTAGATTCCCTCCAACCATCACTCTGACCTCTTATAGCAGGGTTTTTCAATATCTGAGGTTTTTAGATATCTGAGCTGGTGCTTTTTGTCACTTTGAGCACTAATCCTGGCTACTCTGTATTTACAACACAGTAGAACAAACATGATCAAATAAAATAAATAAATGAATATATAAATAAGTTACATTTTTTAAAACGTCTCTGGGTTTACCAGAAATTTGTGATATCAACATGGGATCATGTCCCAAAAAAGGTTGGGAACCACTGTCTTACAGCATGGTTTAATCAGAACTGGGACCCTCTAGGATCTGGAAAATAATATTTTTTATCAGATAAAGACACGATGAAGGCCTCAGAGGTCATTAAATCAAAGATTATTTGTTCGAAAAAAAAAGATTTACACTGTGGAAATTGCGGCTTAAACGTTTGTTTTGATCTCCACTGTAAAACAAGTTTCTCGCATTGCATTATGGGATGTGGAGTCCAGTAGACAGATGCATAGAAGTGTTTTTATTTTATTCTTACTTTGATTTCTTGTGTTTGGCCCCCCCCAAAAAAAAACTCTGCCAAAGTGATTCCCCAACATATTTCTGCTGTTTTCATGAACTGGAAGTTACGTTTATTTTGAGGTTTACGCGGAAAGATCCAAATCTAGCCAATAATGAATTACTCGCGAGATGAAAACACACTTTTGTGCGTCATTTTTAACCTTTTACATCTTTTGAGGAAATGGTCTTCGATTTATTGAACCATGAGGCCTAAACTATGTCTTCGTCTGATTAAAAAAAAAAAGAAGAAAAAAAACCGATCGTCTCAGGCAGCTATAAATAATTAAAGAATCACTCATCTTTTTTGACATTTGGGTTTATCTGGAGCTCATTTCTAGTCGGTGTCAGAGGCCGAGTTTTTCTCAGGCTGGTCGTGTTTGAACATGTTTTTCTCTGTGGAGGAGGAGGAGCGTTAATGGGACAGTTTAAAGGCATTAAACAAACTGTGTGAGCACCCAAGCAGACACACATTCTGCCACTAACCCTGCACACACGCCTACAGTAATAGTTGCATACTTACTTTGAGGCGTGGGAAATACTTCAGGCACTCAGACATTTCAAACATGCTGTTAGTTTTTTTTTGTTTTACTTTTGCCTCATGGCTCCGAGTCACAGATAAGAAGAAACCAAAACTAAAATGATTTCAACTATCTTAATGTGTCCAGTCTCATGACTGAAATTGCATTAAGAGTTTAACTTTACACCCTTTAGGAGAGTGCTCTGCTAAAGTCACAACTATTAACTCATTCAGTGCTAGCTGTTTTAGAGCATTTTGTCTGATTTTAAAGACACAGAATATTTTGTACTATGAACATCTGACATCTGAAACCAGATTCTGAAAGATTAAAGTCTCTACTTTCATATCAGAAAAAAAATGTTTCTTGCTTATTTAGTTCTTCTGTAATCAGCAGTAGAATAGAGGCAAGTTTCATACAAATCGCCAATTTGTGACAAAAAGCTTAGAAAAACGTCTTTTTCTGAAAAACTATTAGTGACTTTGAAGCATTTTTTTTTGCTTTAGTGACACCTCAACATTGTTTCCTTCTATAAAACTACAAAAACAACACTGAGACCAGGCTTTTGATGGCAACATTATTATTATTATCAGAACTGAATGGATTTCTTACTGTATTTTGGCCGTCCTCCAAGTCTCTCCCCCGTCATTCTCCACACACGCAACTTCCTCCTCATCCCGGACACGCCGAGTCTCACCGCTTGCCCGTTTTTTTTTTTTTGGTCATTTTCTCTCACCATCGCCACACGCTAAATAGTCCACTCAGGTTCCACACACGCTCTGGTCGAGTGTGCGCTGCTGGGAACTTCAGCATCAGCTTTCGTAGCGCCATTTTCTGTCTCGTAAACTCCTTTCCTCTCCCTCTGAGCTCTGCTCATCATGGGTGATCGCTCATCCAAAGGTGCTCTGCTGCCACCAGTTGGTGACTACATCATGGTACAAGTTAGATATTCACCGGAGAGCTTCGTCACACTGTCTCCTCGCAACCCCAGCCAAAAAACACAAGTGACGTCTATAGACGTGAATGGCACTCAATGAGTTAAAGGTTCATGGGTTTAATAATATTTCAAACATTATTACAGAAATGCTGCAGGCAGTAAGGGCAGTTTTCTTGCGCTGCAAACTTCAAATTCAGTTTAAACTACAGTAATAAGCCTTTTCACACTCTCGGAAATCTCGCTCTTGTTCAGTTCTCACGCATGAGGTCAAAGGTAAAAAAAATAATCATGGACCTGGTTTGTGAATGGTGGACCTCGTAAATTTACCTTTTCAAAGTGAGAACTCACACTGTCCCATCAAAAATAATAATAATACATTTTATTTATAAGCACTTTTCAAAATTTCAAAGATATTTTACAGTTATTAAAACAATTACACAAATAAAACTAACAATAAAGGTAAATACAGAAAATACAGGAGTAGGAAACAGAGGAGATCTGTTGGTTTGATACTGCTTCTCTCATCGGTTTTACAAAAGCGCTTGGATATGTGCGTCATTCCTGGGTTGAGTCTAAATTCTGTTTGCTGGAGAGCCAGGTAGTCTGTGTTTTTGTGCACCAGGGGTCACCTGTGTGGAAGTGAGGTGACTGCCCTTGCTTCCATACTGCTACTGAGCTTTTTAAAAGTGCTCGGATCGGAAAGTGGCATCAGCGGAAAACCCTGGTCACCTCCTCGTGTCTGAATATGTGTAATGTTAATAATATAAACACTAAAGATTTCTGGAATAACATTACAAACGCTGTTAGCTTGGAAATATCAACAGAGTGAACAAGTTTCTTGACGTTTTTATTCCTCTCGACCTTTAACTCCCTCAGGTCGTGCATACGCACTTCCAGAGTATGAAAAGGTTTGTTGTAATGTTCTTGTTTCTTTTTCTAGACAACAGCTCAGTGTTGAGGTCCTACATGAAGAATGAAGGCTTGTCCAGAGAAGCCAGGTCTGTGATGTTGGCTTGTTTTTTGGTGTATCGCTCTATTCCATCGCTGAAGAACACAGACGCACTCCTGCAAGGTAACAAACCTGCTCACACCACAGTTTTAGAGTTATCCTTAAATATAACCCAGACACACACTGCTTTCCAGCTTTAATAGGGATGTAAGGATATATTTTAAATTGGCTGAAAATGTATGCAAATAAGAGCGGATTCAAATGGATACAGCAAAGTATGTTCATCGATCCGCTGCTTAAACAATAGGGGGCGCTGTGACTGATCTAGTGCTGCTTGTTTAGACGTCACGGTCTCTGGCTCAGTCGCACACTCAGGGCTGAACCAAGAGCAGCGGTGGGAGAAGTTCTTTAATTAGACCAAAAAAGATGATCTGGCCAGAACACGACCCGAACTCGCCCGACCCGAATGAAGCTGATGTCTCTTTAAGCTCGAACCCATTTCAACCAGACCCTATTCACCAGCGTGCGCGTGCATGAATGATCCGAGTCAGCAATCATTTGTGCGTCTTTCTCGCACTTTTAGAAACGCTTCACCTGATTTACTGCACAACGTCCGTACCCGACACTGTGATATAACGATAGAAATTAGGCACGGAACCATGAAAAATACACAAAAACAAATTAAAGATTAAGAATCTGTATTTTGACTTATTAGTTTTTTTTCTCCAAAATATCATCTCTATGTATTCAAATTGAAAGGAGTTAAGTGCATCATTACATCCCAGTCTTTGATTTGAGTGTTTTTTTTTTAATTTAATGATCATTGACACAGGTAACATGTGGCGATCCCTTAATGTTCTCTACAAATTTTATTATACTTGATTTTTAAAGCAAAAAGTGATCTTTTAGACACATTTCTCCATGCATTGTCATTAAAGTTATTCATCTGTCGTTCTACAGGCTGCAGCTCATTGGGCGATCTGCTGTCACGAAGCGGCCAACTTGGCATCCCTTTCAGAGACTTACTCAGACTGGCACCAGTCCTGTTTGGATCTGGAACCCAGACTCCACTGGGATTCCCCCTTCTTTAACCAGTTTGATACAGATGCAGAGAACAAACCAAGAACCTCTCAGAAAAAATACAACAAAAGGAGGAAATGAAATGAAATGAAAATAGCTAAAGATTAACATGGACTCTCACTTCAGCAAAGGTTGATCTGTGCTGAAACGTTTAGTTCTCTGTCCTTTTACAACAAACAAAATGTAATATAATATTTGTAAATTCACATGAGTTTGTTTTTTTTTCACTGTAAAAGTAAAGCTGCATTAACCATTTTTTTGTATGTACTTGTTTGCAACACAACTGATTACAAAATCCAGCTGCATTTCTTGCTCATTCATTTAACTTGTCAGTTAAGTTCCTTAGTATTAAGAGTAAATGCAGAAGCTCAAAGCTTTTCCACTGAAAAAATATGCTCTGTACTCCACATGGTTACCACGGTGTCATCGGTGTGCAAATATTTACCGACCACATCACTGTCCTCATTGTTTCCGCTTTTCATGACGTGAGCGGTTGTCGTATTATAGGTAATAAATCCCATCAAAGGACCATTCATGTGTTGCCTTCGAAGTTGTTCACATATCTTTGTTTTTTGTTCAGTTTTGCATCCGTGTGGTTAAACTTTAGTTTATTTTTGGCTGCTTTGTTAGAGGCTGGGTGACCACTTTAAAGAGAGCAACATTTTTCCTTTGTGTAATAAAGATCCTTTGTACATTTTACACACATTCCTGTTAGCTCAAACAAAACTTTGCTTTTTTACTCTAAATTGGTGTCACGTTTGATTTCCAAAGCCCGAGCAACCCACATTCACTCATTAACTCCTTATTTATTCTTTTTAAATACACCAAAATTCCAGTACGAGCCATGGATCTACTTGGTATGTGGCAGGCATGCCTCGTGTGCTGAGCCCTGATTCTTTAAATATTTCCAACAGCTGTAGCCAAGGAAGTTCATTCCAGAGGAAATGCAAAACATGCAAACATGAAGAAGTCCACGCCCACGTCACAGAGCTGCAACGTGAGCAGCTTCCCAAGAAAGAGAAGCTTTAAACAGTTGTAAAAAGGATTAAATAAATTCATCAATAAGCAGCTTCATTCACTTATCAAGCAGAGTTCTAGATCATGAGAAAAGAAAAACTAGAAAGTTACTAAATTCCAGCAAGTGGCCCCAGCTGAATGAAAATAGTGATGGGCCTGGTGAAGTCGACGTCTTCTCCCGTCTCTCTCCCAGGGTAGAAATCCCTGTCCATCGTCCAGGATGTCAATGTTTCAGTGTGTGAGGAAACTGCTTCCACTGATCTGTAACATCCTGTTCTTCTCGTCTGTGAGCTTTAAATCCAGGTTTGTTTTTTGGTTTTATTTTTACCTCTGCCAACTTAGGAGGTGTTAATTTATTTATTTTTTTGTTTAACAGGATGTCGACACAAGTACTTAACAGATTTTGGACAAAACTTTAACCCAACATGTGCGGCCTTCAATTTCAATGAACAAAATAAATCCCAAAACACATAAAATGACAGTAAAAGACACAAGATTCCAATCGAAAAACTGACAAAATGACAGAAAAAATACAAAACGACAAATATATATATATATAACAACTCAGAAGATCTTTTCAAAAACACACAAAATTGACAACAAAAACACAGGAGATTCCTTTAAAAATACCACGGTCAATAAATCTTTGACCCAGTTTTTTTTAGAATTCAACCAACCAAATTCATTTTTTCTAAAATAGCTGTTGAAAACACACGTATATAATCGTTTTTTTTAAAAAAAAACATAAATCTTTATATTTTCCCGTGTAACATGCATTTCACAGTATGCCTGTCAAAATAAAAGTTTCTTTCAAAATAAAAGACAAGTTCAACATGAGATGTTAAGTATTAATTTATTTTTGACAAGCTGTCCGTGACCCACTTTTGGGTCCCGACCCACCAAATGATGTTCATAATGTGGCCCTCGGATCAGACAATCACATTTTGCCGTACACCATGGAATATTCTATTAAATATCAAAGGGAATCTGGATCTATTCCAGTCTCATTCTGGATCAGTTTCTATATCTCATCAGGAAACACACGCAGTAACTCGTGATCAACTTAGAAACAATAACCGAACCAAATGTATTTGGAATCAGGAGGAAATCCGTGTCCACTTTAGTTCTTGAGTCTCAAAGACACCTCATTAATACAAAGTACGTCACACTTCCTCGGATCACACCCAGCCCTGTAGCATTCTGAGAAAACAAGAATCCTTGCATTGGTCAGCTGAGAAGCCAGCAGACTTTGATCATATGAGAAACGCCCACGGGACGCCACAGTTCCTGTTGTGTCATGTTAGCATTCAAAGGATTCTTTGTGAGGCGTGTTGATTTAATGTTTCCTAGGAAGCCACATGCACATTGTCAGGACGACAAATACAAGTCTGTGTTCCTATCTTTAGAACCAACATACAATAGAGCTTAAACCAGCCTGATTAGAATATTGGTACATGGTGCAGTGACCAATAAAAGTGATAGTAATTATTTAACAGTTTTGGACTTTTATGACATTATCTGCAGAGAACCTGTTTAACCATTGAGAACTCAACTATGTGCAGCTCTACTGTATCTAATACTAACTTTGTTCAGGAATCATACTTTAAACTAAAGCACTCAGAGAACGCAAACCTCCACCAAGCACTAAATCTCCTCTTTACCAGTTATTGGCAGTGATCTGGATCAATGATCCTGATCACGGTACTATGATCATTCACACTTTAAAGACTTTCTAGCTCCATTAATTACAATACAGTAGGTCCACATGTATGGGCACTCCTAACTTAGATTTTAAAGAGGACATATAACCATTTTTCACCGTTAAAACCTAAATAACATATCTGTGCTGGGGTTTGGTCAAAATATAACATGAATCAAGCAACAGGGGAGGTTTATGCCCCTGTATAAACCAGCTCTTTCAGAGCACTTCGTTTTCCTCCCCCTCCCCTCCGCTCTCTTCCACGGGAGACAACACAGCGGTGCAGCCGTATCAATATGAACCTGAGTCCGACCCTGAGGGACAAGGCTCTCCCCAAGTAGTACGTCAACCAAGACTTCAGGGAGATATTTTCTGTGTTGGACTCAAGCAGGAGGGGAGGGAATTTTCTTTCCCAATTCAACTTGTGACATCACAACCTGAGAAAAATTGAAACGGAGCACTTGTTTCTGTGTTGTAAGACTTACACAGACCACAAACAAAGGACTGGATGGGTTTATTTCACATTTTGTGTGCCGGTGGACACTCAAGTTACCTCATATGTGTTAAAAAACACTGCAAAAGTGGATTTTTCATAATATGTCCCCTTTAAATGATGATTTAAAATGATTTAAACATTTTTGGCTGGATTGCCCTGTAGCTGGCCACCTTTGATGAGGGTGTCTAGTGTTTAAAAAGCCTAAAACACCCCCTGATTCAAAGGAACACTATGGATGATGCATCCGAAATTTACATCCTTCCCTTATCTGAGACACCACTCCCATGCCTCTCTCAAAGGATGGTTTAACATCATGTCCCGTGTTTAATGATTCCGTGGTGGTCGATTCGTATGCATGTGATTTAATCATGGGGAAAATGTGAGCCCTTTAATATTGTGCAGTTTCATTGAATTTGCCTATTAATTTGGAGATATCTACAACAAAATTAGTTGGTAATTGACACAATGATTCATGGCTTCTCTGACTTTTTTTTTTGCTTGCTGCCATGGGCCTAATTGGGTGCTTGAACAGGCCAGATTTGGCCCCCGAGCCTTGAGTTTGACACGTGTGTGTTACAGACTTTGTGTCAAAAACTATAAGGATGATTAAATCTTGAGTGAATCTTCTTGTTTAACTGCTGACTACAATTGTTCTTCAATCCAGTCGTTTGTCATCAGAATCGACCCTGAAACATTTCATTTTCAGCTTTAAAAGTTTGTGAACGTTCACATGAAATTTCAAAGTCACATTAGACCACAGAAGAAGACAGACCTGATACTGTATAAAGGTTGTTTTGCTGGATTCCCATGTTATAGACATCAGTGTAGCCAGAACGGATCTGTTTGAAACCTAAAGCATGTGGAACTCTGCTTTGGGTCGTGGTTGGACAATGAATTTTACTGAATGGATATGAAACTAGCGTGTCAGCAGTTCACAAAGAACAGTGTGGTTACAAGTGTTTATTCACAAGTTTTACATCATAAATACAGTCCAACATCTGTCATTCAATGCCAGCAACTTCTTTTTGTCTTATTTTTTAATGAAACGTCAACATATTATTCAAAAAGAAGACAAAAAAGAACTTTCTGGAATTATAACGCAGAGGATCAACATCAAAGTGACCAGCAGATCCCTCTGAAGAAGACTGGCAGTTGAGAGTCGAAACATGTCAGGAGATCAAAGTACATTTCCTGAAGAACAGTTATCTGAATAAATGAAACCTTAACATATTATCTGTTATTCAAGGTGAACATTTAGTCACTCAAACGCATTCTTAACTCATTTCTGTTGGAAGGGGAGGAGTCGGCAATATTTTTAATTGTTAAAAATTGGCTCAAATTCACTCAACATAATCATGCAACTTTAAGTTAGCTTATTGGTTAGCTACAGTTAACTATAAACTATTAAACCCTCTACAGATGTAATCAACCAAAACGACCTTGTTTTTAACCCACCTCCTCACTACAGCTGAGTATGAAGCCAGGGGTGCTTTAGGATAACGGTTTATTCAATCAATGCATGTAACGCACCGCATTTATCGTTCAGTAACGATAACGCCGTTGTAACGGCGTAAAAATTAGCTAGATTACCCCAATATTTCAAACACTAGTCATTTGCGAGGATTTTCCAGATTTTTAAAAAATAGTTGCGATTTAATATTACTATAAATGATGTAGCACTGCAACGCCCATCGTATTTTATCTACAATGTACTGTATATGGCAATTTTTCAAAAATTCCTGTTTTTGCTGTAATTTTTACTTTGAACAGAAACTTCCTGCGGGACGGACTAGATCGCCGATATGTCATCAGTTTGATGTGTTCCTAATCGCGCTCGGCTTTAATTGGAAATGCTCCCAGACCTTCAAAACCATCCGCTCTAGAATAGACCTGTTTGATATGCTTTAGACTTCGATTGCGTGTTCACACCGACCAAATGAGGCGGACCATCTTAGCAAACAGAGCATTTTAATCGCTCTAGGGTTCGTCGGTGTGAATGCATCCTAAAAACACAGAAATGATCACTAGTCTCATTAGATTCTGTCTCATTGATTCCTCAAAAACATTCCCATGATATTTTTTTTTGTCTGATGTCGTCATAGTAACATATCTGATGCTAACTGACACTTTAATGACATGCAATCACGTAATTTATGCATATCTGGTGAGATACGAAACATCTGGCGGAAGAACTTGAAGAGTTTGTGTCCTCCAGGTGTTTGGTGCACCTTTATGATTGGATCTGGATCTGGTCATCAGGTCGAGGGCGTGAAATTAAAAGAAACTCTTATCACATTTTTTCCCTTCGTACACATGAGAAGCAGACATTTATTTAAATTTCTGCTTTGTAAGTGTTGGAGGATGCAGGCAAGTTTGATCTCAGCTGACTAGTCGACACAAGATCCTAATGAGAAACTCACTTTCCCATTTTCCACTGTGTTGGAACATGAAGGTGCATCGTTGCTTGTGATCATTTCAAACTGAATGACAGAGAAAAGGAATTCTCAGTTTTACCCTGATCTTTTGTGGCAATTTTTCTATTGTTGAAAAGTCAGCAAGTAACATATGTTTGAATGAAACCAAGTGAAGGAAGTCCTTTCAGTGTTTGACTAATTTCAGTTCCTGCATGCACGTATTAAAACGAGCAGGATTTCCTGGATGTAAATGAATCAAAGATTTGTATAAATCTGCGTGTCCTCAAACTTGCAGCAGGCCACACATTGTAAATGTAAATCATTACATTTAAATCTAAATCCAAATGTTAAATCTGTGTGATCGACAGGCGCTGACCTACCCACTTTGTATAATTTCTAAACATTTAGCTTTACAGTTGGTGACTGATTTAACATTTACATTTAGATTTAACATTTAATTGTAACTTTTACATTGACATTTAACTTTTACATTGATATTTAACTTTTACTTGTAGATTTATCATTTAAATTTAACTTTTACATTTTGATTTATTTTTCATGTGTACACATTTTTAAATAGTAAATGGACTTGATTTTATATAGCGCCTTAACACCACACTGAAGCAGTCTCAAAGCGCTTTACATATCAGCTCATTCACCCAATCACTCTCACATTTACACACTTAGGGTTCAGTGTCTTGCCCAAGGACACTTCGACACATAGTCAGGTACTGGGCTCAAACCCCCAACCTCTCGATCAGAAGACGACCCTCTACCACCTGAGCCACGGTCGTATGATATACATGTTGTTATACATGAATTTGTCTCAAATGAATGAAATGCACATGCTAAAATAAACAGCTTTGCAACATTTAGCAACAAATCGTGTTTAAAAAACGTATGTGAATTTTTTTATGTTACTTTTGACCAGATTTACAGCAATATTTGTGATTTTTTTTTCTCGTAAAAATGTCAATATTAATGTAAATAAATGTTAAATCTAAATGTTAAATGTTAAATGTTAAATCTAAATCTAAATCTAAATGTTAAATCACAATCTAAACATTAAATCTAAATGTTACTTATAAATTTAAATGTTAAATCTCAATGTTACATTTAAATCTAAATGTTACATTTAAATCTAAATGTTAAATGTAATCTAAATCTAAATATAATCTAAATCTAAATGTTACATTTAAATATAAATGTTAAATATAAATGTTTAATATAAATATAAATGTTAAATATAAATATAAATGTTAAATCTAAATATAAATATAAATGTTGAATGTAAATCTAAATGGTAAATCTAAATGTTACATCTGAATGTAAATGCCAAATGTTAAATCTAAATCTAAATGTTACATCTGAATGTAAATGCCAAATGTTAAATCTAAATCTAAATGTTAAACCTAAATCTAAATGTTAAATCTAAATTTAAATGTTACATCTAAATGTTACATTTTAATATAAATGTTAAATGTTAAATGTAAATGTAAAATGTTAAATGTTAAATGTCAAATGTTAAATGTCAAATGTTAAATGTAAATGTATATGTAAACTGTAAATGTTAAATCTAAATTTAAATGTTACATCTAAATGTTACATTTTAATATAAATGTTAAATGTTAAATGTAAATGTAAAATGTTAAATGTTAAATGTTAAATGTTAAATGTTAAATGTCAAATGTTAAATGTAAATGTATATGTAAACTGTAAATGTTAAATCTAAATGTTAAACCTAAATCTAAATGTTAAATCTAAATTTAAATGTTAAAGCTAAATGTTATACATTGATATCATTCATTGACAGTAAAGTTTGCCATTGTGCAGCAGGGGAGGGGAGGGACTGTCAGTAGGTGGGTGTGTCCAACAGGAAAACACACACTCAAAGTATGCCAGTGGGTGTGTAGCCTGCTCAGTGAGAATAGTTGAGCTGCAGAGCAGGATAGGAAAGCTGCTGAAGTGTATTCAGGGTTTATTTTATTATTATATGTTTTTAAATCATTTAAACATGGAGACAACTGATTTAAATGAAAGAAACATGGCAGGTGGTTGTGCTGCAGGTTGCAAACCTTTGAAAAAGAGAAAGAAAAAAGTTTGCAGAAGTCTCAAAGTGACAAGAAAAGTTGTGCAAAGATGAATGGGCGCCTCGTGAAGGGTGAGTTAATCACTTTTATTACAAATTGAATGTGTAAAAGTGAAAAGTGAACAGCTGTGCTGCATTAAAACTCAAATGAGGTCGAATTTGCACAAGTTAAAGCCTTTGTGTGAAGTTTTTACTCACTTTTTTGTGCAGCTTATTTGAAATAAATTAATAAATATTTGTAGAAGTGTAAGCAGGGTTTGGCCCTTCAGTTTGAACGCATGAAATGGGCGGTTTGAGCTCCGTTTAAAGGAAGTATGTAGAGATAGTAACCCTGCCTTCCTCTTCCTTTGACTTTTTTTAAATAAAGTTTTTGAATGACTTCACATGAGGAGTTGTCTTTGACCTGATTGTGTCACCTGTGCATTTTCCCTCACACATTTATCAATAATAATTGTATTTTATGTTTCTTAGTGTAAAATCCACTCTCGTGATCTCTTTATTTTATAGCTCCATGTTTTAATCTTTGTGTGAAGTTCACCAGCGTCACCTCCTGGAAATTCAAAGCCATGGCTGCACTTCGGCCCCAACGCGATGCGTTCATGGACACTCGGGAATTTCAACATTCTTTGCACCACAAGTGAGTCCCTCCAACTACTCATTTCCCCCCTTCTTAAACAGGTTTTTTGAGTTTCTTCAGTTCAAGACAATAAGTTGAGACGATTTCACCACAATATTACATAACTACGTGTCACAACGACAGGCAGAAAACGAAACAACCCACAAATGTGTAAGTCAAACCTGGGCCAGTAAAAATTAAATGATAAAGTCAAAAATGAAGAAGAAAAACAAACTTTTGGGGCAACATTGAAAAACATTTGTGGGTAAGTATTATAAGTTTAAAAAAATATACAAGCTTTTTAACATTATCAATGTAAATTTGAACTTGCTAAAATAAACAGTAACTTTTTTCTCTCCAACATTTAAAACCACATTTTATTTTTTACGTTACTTTTGACCAGACAGCAATATTATATTTAAATCTAAATATTATATTTAAATATAAATGTTGAATCTAAATGTGACATCTAAATGTTACATTTCAATTTAAATGTTACATTTCAATTTCAATTTAAATGTTACATTTCAATTTCAATTTAAATGTTACATTTCAATTTCAATTTAAATGTTACATTTCAATTTCAATTTAAATGTTAAATATTAAATATTAAATCTAAACATTACATTTAAATCTAAATGTTCAATAAGAAATCTAAACGTTACACTTAAATCTAAATGTTCAATATGAAATCTAAACATTGGATCTAAATGTTGAATCTAAGTGTGACATCTAAATGTTACATTTAAATCTAAATGTTACATTTAAATCTAAACGTTACATTTAAATCTAAATGTTCAATAAGAAATCTAAATGTTAAATATAAATGTTGAATCTAAATTTTACATTTAAATCTAAATGTTCAATATAAAATGTAAATGTTGAATCTAAATCTAAATATTGAATCTAAATGTTAAATCAAAATGTTAAGTAATCATTCCAGTTTTTAACCATGATTTGTAGAGCATTTGAAAGACCTTTTGCAATATATATATATATGACATATATACAAACAACTTTTCTATTGTACTTTTGTCTTCATTGTCTCCATTTTCACCTTTATATTGAATCATTGCTTTAATCTTTCTGAACCTTTCGTATGTGTAAAATAGTAGATTGTGTGTAGTGTAGGTGTGTGTTTGTGACAGGGTTTCATTATGAGTGAGGTGGGATTTCCCTGTTCCTGTAGGTTAGAGAGGTATCAGGTGTACAGAGCAGAACAAGATGATGTGTGTGTGTGTGTGTGCGTGCGTGACACAATAGGATACATTGTGTTTGCAAAATGCATCCTCCTCATCCTCACAGTTTTAGTAATCTGTTCACAGTGTAAAGGAAACTTCCTCATTTCGTTGCTCTGTAGCTGTGGTGAAAACTTCCTCCTGACACACAGTTTTAGCTCAGTGTGAGGAAGTAACACACACACACACACACACACACACACACACACACACACACACACACACACACACACACACACACACACACACACACACACACACACACACAGTTCACTTAGTGATGATGGTGATAATATGCAAACCAGTAGCTGATAGGATGACAGCAGAGATGTAAACTAAGTGACCACCAGGGGGCAGTAGAAGTGGTTCCATTGATGCTTTATGTTTCCCAACCTTTTCTGTCTCCTGTCCCCCCCCCCCCCCGAGGCCTTTCTTCAAATTAGGAGAACCTCTTCGTCACTCAAATTTAGTAACCTTTCTTGTTTTATTTACATGTTGTTAACATGTTGGCCTCTGAAATCTCCTACAGCGTGAAAATGTCAACCTGTACTTTTAAAGCACACTAAATATACATTTTGTGCATTGCAATTATTGTATATCAGAGAATATATTTACCTCGATTTTTGGGAATGTGCATAAAAATGAAGGCCATAATTTTGTTTATTCCATTAATGCCGTTTATTGTCAATGGGTGGAAAAGATGTTGGATGATTATGTACAGTGTCTGAAAAGGCTTAAAAATGACTCAGCATGTTGGAAATAGATTTATCAATCTTTCCATGAACCCCTAGGGGTAAACGTACCCCTGGTTCGGAACCACTACCTTAAACCACGTGTCAAACTCAAGGCCCGGGGCCAAATCCAGCCATTTAGAGCATCCAGTTTGGCCCGCAGGAGAAAGTAAAACTCACAGAAAACATGAAATATTGTGTAAATTACCAAATAATCCAGTTGTCCAGATATCTCAAATTCACCAACTCTACAATATTTTCACAGGTTTGCATTTTTCCATTGTCTATATACTGTGTGTGTGTGTGTATATATATATATATATATATTTGTAATTGCAAATTGTGTAAAGAACTCTCACCTCTGCCTTAAACTGTTTTAAACTAGGCCTTCTTTTCAGAAACGGACGTTAAAAACTAAACGGTAATGACCACTATTAGAAGTTTAGAATATTTTTTAAGCCTCTTTTAAACAACGAATTCAGTGCCAGCCATTTTCAGAATTTCTACCCCCTCAGTGGCAGCCGTTTTTTGAGCATTTTGACAAATTTTTTATGACTTACAGAATATTTTGTACAATGACTATCTGAAATCTGACACCAGATTCTGAAAGATTAATGTCTCTACTTTCATCAGAAAAAATTGTTTTTAGCTTGTTTCGTTCTTCTGGAATCCGTAGTTGAATAGAGGCAAGTTTCACACAAATCGCCAGTTTGTGACAAAAAGCTGAGAAAAATGTCTTTTTCTGACAAAATGTGTTAGTGACTTTGAAGCATTTTTTTTTTTTTTGCTTTAGTGACGCCTCAACATTGGTTTCCTTCTATAAAACTACAAAAACAACACTGAGACCAGGCTTTTGATGGCAAAATTATTATTATTTGGATATCTGGGTCAGAGTTGAATGGTTTCCTTACTGTATTTTGGCGTTCCTCCAAGTCTCTCCTCCCCCGTCAATCACACAGACGTCACTTCCTCTTCCTCTCGACACGCAGAGATGACCCGTTTGGCCTGGATAGTTGATAGTTTTATCTCACGATCGCAGCATAATCAATAATCCACTCAGATCCACACATGTTCTGTGTTAGTATGTGGAGCTGTGTGCTGCTTGATACTTCACAATATCACTCCGTTGCGCCATAATCTCCCTCGTTCCTGCTTCTTTCTCCTTAGCTAATGGTAGCATCAGTGGCTAATCTCGCATCTAAAGGTGCACTGCTGCCACTTTCAGGGCACAGTTGGTCACTACATCACATTACATCTTAGATATTGATGAGGGACGTCAGCCAGGGTGTATTCTAGTAATCTCCGTGAAAAAACGTAAATGACGTAATATTACGTCAATGGCACTGAATGAGTTGTAAATTAATACTGTGACCTGACATTGAGCAGAACTTGATTATATGTGGGAAGCAGTGGCTGCATGTGTATATATTAGAGGTGAGACGATATGATACTAAGCTCACAATAACGATATGAGACAATATTTTTGGAAAAAGAGGAAAAAATGCAGTTTGAAAGATAACCTTGCTTTTGTTTGACTAACTCCGGGCGTACTTGCATACAAGTATGACCTTTTCAACTCAAGTGAATATAAAAAGCAACATAAAAAGATATTAAAAAGATATAAAAAACAATTTTTCCTATTTAAAGTGCAAAAAGTGCCATTCTGCAAATAGAACGCAGAAACAGAGAATGACAATGCATAATTCCAGCAAGTTCTTTTTTAAATAATATGTTAAGGTTTTATTTATTCAGACTTTTTTTCAGGAAATGTACTTTGAAATGTACTTTGTTCCCTTGACATGTTTCAACTGCCAACAATCAGTCTTCCTCAGAGGCATCTGCTGATTGCTTTGATGTGTCATTTTGAGATCAAAGTAAATTTCAAAGTACCTTAAAAAAGTTGTCTGAAAAAATGAAAAATGTTACTTTAAAAATCAATGAAAAAAGTGACTTTGAAAACTAATGTCAAAATAAATTTCCTGAAAAAAGTTCTCTAAATAAATTAAACCTTACCATGATTAACAGTACATACTAGTCAAAAATTTAAACCAAATCATGTGATCAACATGACATCTACGCATTGACTTTGCATTACAAGTTTTTCA
The DNA here is from genome assembly GCF_900634775.1 of Gouania willdenowi. Lineage (NCBI taxonomy): Eukaryota > Metazoa > Chordata > Actinopteri > Blenniiformes > Gobiesocidae > Gouania > Gouania willdenowi. The sequence goes on from NC_041058.1 coordinate 4,802,349, forward strand.
TTTTATTTTTTTGAGATGTCAAACTAGAACATCTGCACATCCCAGTTTTAACATACGGAAATGTTCATTTTCAACAAGATTAGCATTTACCGACACCCCCTCCACACCACCGGAGCATCACATTACCACTTGTACCATCAACGATATTTCTTGTGACGTTTTCATATCGCAATATGTTGTTGCACGATATATCGTCCCACTCTTAGTATGTTTCTGACTGTGTTCTTCACCAACATTTTAGTTTTTTAATCTTTTTCAGATCCTTTCTGACCAAGCTGCCCCAGCCCAAGTGTTTTCCAAACACTTTTTTATAAAAGTAAGAGTGAGTGATTTCCAAACAAAGAAAAAAAAAAAAAAAAAAAAAAAAAAAAAATGAAGAATTGAAGCTGTCACTCCTTCAGTCAAAGATCTCAGCAGATGTAGAGCCACGTCTTCTTTTTTTTTGTGTCACTCTAACCTTTTTTTTTTCTTAACCTTTGTCTCCTTTGTGCATCACACGGCCTTAAAACCTTCCCGACACAGGCTGTCGTCATGATCGCAGTAATAAATACTATGTGCAGCACATGCTGTGTACAGCATTTATCCTTTGTGTTGTGAGCTGGGCCGGATCTGGATGATTGCAGGTTTCAAAAAAAAAAAACAGACAAACTGAAAGTGCATCAAAGGTGTTGCTTATGGAAAGTTTGAGAAACAGTTTCAGCTTTAGCTTCATCATGTGTCCAAGTTGCAATAAAATAACACATTAGGAGTCACTTTAAACAGGATTAAAACACATTCCATCAAATAGGAATCAAAGGCACTTCTGTTGCACAGTTGCCATAGCGCGCTGTACAATAACGTACTGTTTGTTCCTGTGATGCAAACACACGTTACTAACAACTCGTCCCTTTGTGTGACCAACAGGTGTCAACATTCACACAATATTCCTGTTTGAATTATCTAAGCTTTGCTTCCATGAAGGTAGTTGTCCTTTACCATTTAGATTAGTTAATAAGAGAAAAGCTTGTTTGGGAAATAAACATGTTTTATAACAGGGCTCAGGAAAATGTGTTTAGACCAGAGATGAGAATAATGACCAATCTGGGCATTAACACAGGAAAGAACAAAATGTTTTTCTGGTCGTTTTTTCTATATTTTTACTTGATTTTATATTTTTGGAGTCATTATTTGTTTTTGGAGTCATTTTGTAAACTTTAATTATGTGTTTAAGGAGTCATATTGTGATTGTTTTTTTTTTTTTTTTTTTAGACATTCTGTGTATATTTTGTCATTTTGCTAATTTTTTCTCTTATTTGTGTTTATTGAGTCATTTTTTGTGTGTTTTTGAGACATTCTATGTATATTTCGCGTCATTTTGTATTTATGGAGTCATTTTTGTCAGTTTTTGGTATCATTTTTTGGTTTTTTTTTTTTTTTTTTTTTTTAGTCATCCTGTGTATTTATCTTGTCATTTTGTGGTTTTGAAGTTATTTCTGTCTGTTTTTGGTGTCATTTTGTATATTTACGAGTTCATATTTAGTATTTTTGTACGTGTCATTTTGTGCCTTTACTTTGGAAGCCACACAAATGGCTGCATGTGACCACCAGTTGCCCATGTATGATGGAAACCAGTGAAACCCAATCCCTGGATGCTTGATTAGATTCAATGAATAAGAATCAAACGCCTATTTTCTATCTGTTGCAAACCTCTGCCACACACTGACTCAGGTTAATGCATAAAAAGCACGTGGCACCCTAATATGAGCACTTCTTTCCAGTGATGCATGGGGACAACTCACGTGTCACATAATCAGACAAAATACCGCATGTCTGGTCTTTATGCTATATTTTGTTTATAAAAAAAACCAGTAACAAAATCATTTTTTTTTTATTACATTTATTTTTTAGAAAAACAAATTTACAAAATAGTTTGTCAGGAGATGCATTATGGTCGTTATTGTTATATAGATAGATAGATATATAGTAGCTGCTGAATGTGACTAATAAAGTAACATGTAATCTAACTTAGTTACTTTCAGAATCAGCTAATCAGTAAAGTAACTTTTAAAATTAGTAATCAGTAGTCACATTACTTTTTTGGAGCTAAATGTAGCTACACCGTTCACATTACAGCAGGGCAGGGTGTTAAACTCATTTTAGTTCAGGGACCAAATACCAAGTGCTTTGATCTTAAGAAGGCCAAAGATTTTTTGGCGGGAAAATGAGCAACTTTACACTAGGTATAAATGATGATAGATTTTTATTTTATTTGTGGAAATTATATTGAAATAATTTCAGGAAAATTTAGTTCTTTGAAGAATTTCAGTTTTAAAATAACTGCAGTCATGTGATAAAAGCATGGGGGAAAAATGTGATCCTCCAAATATTGGTGGACTTTCATTGAATTTGTGAATTTAAAAGGGCTGAGATATTTACAACTGAATTATTTGGTCATTTAGACAAAAATGTATGTTTCTCCTGCCGGCCAAATTGGATGGTCTAAAGGGCCAGATTTGGCCCCCTGACTTTGAGTTTGACACATGTGCATTACAGCGTCATTGCTCCACTGATGATTTTGCACAATGAATGGGTTCCTCTTTCTGATGCTGAGGTTTCTGTGGGAGCGTTGGTTGGTTGGTTCACAGCTCACTGTATGAATCAGTTAGTGACACACACACACACACACACACACACACACACACACACACACACACACACACACACACACACACACACACACACAACACACACACACACACACACACACACACACACACACACACACACACACACACCACACACACACACACACACACACACACACACACACACACACACACACACACACACACACACACACACACACGCACGTGCGCGCGCGCGCCTGGAGCTGCTGTGGCCTACTCCAACCTTTTGTCCTTTACGTCTGATGCATGATTTAATCTAAAGCACAGAGAGTCAAAGTAATCAAACATGTGTGTTGTGCACATCAGAATTGGTCCAGAACACACACAGTGGTGTAAAGAGTACTGATATATATATATAAGTACCGTTACCTCATTGAAACGTAAATGCTTAAAATACGCAAATACAAGTAAAAAGCAGCTCAATTAAATAGCACTTAGTGTCAAAGTTATCGGTTACTTTCCCCCCCCCCCCCCCCACACACACACATTTTGGGTAATAAATCTTGGTATGTGAACGTCTCATGTATAAACTTAAAAAGGAAGAGACCAGAAAGGCATCTGTTCAAAATAAAAGGTTTGTCAAAATGTACAGTTATTTTTAAAAAATAAAACGACACTAATGAAACGAAATTCAAAATAAAACAATTCTCAGGCTCTAAAGTATAGATTCATTTACTGTATGAACTCTAAAACTAAGAAAATAACCAGCATTTAATACTGTTTTGGCGTGGTGCATTACGTTTATTCTGATTGGTCGGCTATGATGTGACGCATTTGATTGTTGCCTGGTTATTTCACTGTTTGTTTGTTTTTTTGTATTTTCACAATGTCCGTTGATCATTTTAAAACAAAAAACACTAATTTACTCAGTGTTGGGTGTAGAAATGTAACAAATTGCTTTTACTTATTTTAAAACATATTTAGGTAAAATGAGTGATTTAGAAATGTACAAAAGGTTTTGTACAAAACTTTCACCACTGAACGTACACCACACACATGCTGAGGTGAGAACTGCCTTCATTTTGCCTGAAAATCAGCAAATAAATATTTGAGAAATTGTTTTTTGATTTTTCAAAAGTTCAAAAACTGTTGGATTTCCAAAATTTAAGTGAATTTTTGTGAGTATTTTTGTTCTTTCTGGACCTGAGCCAATATATATATATATATATATATATATATATATATATATTGATAGGTTTCTAGTTGACAGGTAGAGGCCACAGAAAGGACTAACCTCAGTGTGTAACAGTTGCACATGTGCACCCACTGTACCCTGCCCTACTGCTGCTGTTGCTGCTGCTGCTGCTGTGGTGATCTTACTCACATACTGGTTTCCAGTTAAAAGCTGCCACCAGTAGGTTCACGGCAGAGGAAGTGGTGTTGGTGGAGTCTGAAACTCACTTTAGAGGAAAAAAATATATTTTTATGTCATGTCATGTTTTGTGCCACAGCCAGGTACTTAAAAAACCCCAAAAAAAACACCTAAATAAAAACAACATTCAATAAGGAAAACACTGAGAACCAAATGTTTAAAATGAACATGGTGTCATTTATGCAATTAATATTTTACAACTGGGTTTTGTCACATCTTGTTGTAGAACATATCAATTTATCACTTATTAAAAATGCTTAAAATAGTTAAAAGCCAGATAATTATTATTATTATTTTTTTTTTTTAAAAAAGAGGGATAAATAAATAAAATATAATCCAATACTAAAATAATTGTTGAACTTTAGAACCGATTTTAAATTTGTGTGTGTGAGGAAACGTTAATCTTCATTACACGAGCCTTTGTCGCCACCTGGTGGCAATGCTTAGATATGACGTGTTGGCGCTCATAGCAAGTCCATATGATGACGTCATAAAGTATTATATTTACTGTTTATTTTAAAGACATTAGCTTGAATAAAATCACTGTTTTAAACCATAGGTGTATTATGGTGAAATAGACTTAAATTATTTTCTAATATAATTGACTTTATCAACTTTCTTCTAAATAATCTTACTTATTTTTTACTTGACTTGTTTTTATGTTTTTTTTTATCTGTTCATGATGATGAAAGAAATGGAAGAGGCGCTCACAAAACTCACACAAATGCCGTATATATACTGTCAGATGTGAATGTAGCAGAAGAAAAAGTTACTTTTCATTACTTTTTGTTAAAAGTTCATCACTTTTAGAAAACAATTTTCTTCTTCTGTTCTTAAACTAATAGGAAGGTTTAACAGTTTGCAGCTGAAAATTCCACCGATATCATTTAAAAAGTTGTTTCACCTCTATTGCCCTTTCACTAGGGGTGGGACGATATATCGTGCGACAAGATGTCACACACTTGACTGTTGTGGTTTATTTAAATTTTAATGTATGATAAAAATTTATACATTTATTTTTTAAATATTCCTATTGAGTTGAAAAGGTCATACCCAGAGTATGTGTCCAGAATTAATTAGTTTTTTTTCAACTGCAATTTATTTTTTTCATTCCAAAAATATTGTATTATTTCAAGCCCCTTATTGTCTATATTGTATCGTCACCTCAGCGTACATTTAAACTCATCTGATCTTTTACATTTGTACACTTTAAAGAGCTGTGGCTATTCAAAAATATTGGAATTCCGTTTTTCTGTATTGTCTTATTAGCAGCTTTGATTGTTGTGATTCCCTTTTGTGTCCAGCAGAGGTCAGTGTTTCACTTGATGAGCGTCATTCAGCTTCTGCTTTACATTAGGACAAGAATTAAAAATAAAACAGTTTGATCTCAAGTAGGCCACAGATTTTAGGTGGAGAAAAAAAGTTCAGTGTCAACATTTTTATGCCCAAATTTGCAAGTTTTTTTTTTTTTACTTTTGAGAATAATGATTATAAGAAATTGCAGGATTTTCTTGAATTATGATCAGATTATCTAATTAAAAATGCCTGTGTGTTACACTTGAATTATTTGGTAGTTTACTTAATAATGAATGTTTTATCAGTCATTGTTACATTCTCCTATAGGCCTAAATAGATACTCTAAAGCAGGGGTTCTCAACCTTGAGGCCAGGACCCCATTTGGGGTCACGAGACGCTGGGAGGGGGTCGCCAGAAGCCTTAAAGAAACAGTGTTTTCTGAACAATTTGAGTAAATTTTTGCTTATGTTTTACCTTTTTTCTGCAAGTATACCAAACCTGCCATATTTTAACCTATTTCCATCACTTTTTTTTGCCATATTTTTGCTCCTTCTTATGCATTTTTGATACATTACTCCCATTACTGACATTTTTCCATCAAATTTCAATGCATTCTCTGCACATTTTTCCACTTTCAAGACATATTCAGCACTTATAAACCTTTTCCACCACTTTTCCACCTATTGTCACATATGTTGACCCATTAGTGTCACTTTTAACCTCTTTTCACCATATTTCGTGCTTATTTTTGCCATTATAACCACATTCACGATTTGTCATTCCAATTATTTACCAGTTTAAACTTTTTGTCCTTTCTTTTTAAATTACATTACTGCCACTTTTAAGCCAATATTGACTGTTTGAACCATTTTAACTACTTTTTTCTGTATGTTTTTACCCACTCTAATTTGCAACTTTTAACCAATTTCTGTGTTTTTTAAAAATCCCATCTCACCACTTTTTCCAACATTTTGGTCATTTTTATTTTGGTGGGTCGTGAGCTGAAAAGGTTTAGAGCCACTCCTCTAAAGGGCCAGATTTGGCCCCCGGGCCTTGAGTTTGACACGTGGGAAGCTGTGATTTTCTTTCTATTTCTTTGGAACAAAATGGTTGAGATATTTATTTATCTTTATTCTTTTTTTGAAACCCATGGCAAACACACAAGATTTATGGAATATCATTAAATTCAACAAACCCAGCGATCTAGAAAATGTATAATTAGTAACTAAATGAGTTTTATTTCATTAGATTTAATTTGTATTTATTTAAGGAAAATTAACATTTTGGTTAATTTTTGATTCCTTTTTCAACCCATGAGGGAATTCTTTGAAGCCTGAATGTTTTCGGCCCCTGTGAGGATGGCAGGTATTGATCGGCTCACTGGTGTCAGCTGGAGGTATTGATAGGTTTACTCTAAAGGAACAATGGAATAGAGGAGTGAGAATCAAGCAGCTCTGGGTTCACACACTGGATCTGCTGAGTGCAGGGTGTGTGTGTGTGCGTGTGTGTATTGATTTAGTTTTCCATGACTAATGGGACAAAGACACAACAGGGGTTAATTCCTTTTTTTTTTTTTTTTGTATATAAAGGAACTAAATTCCTGTGCTGTTCTCCTTCAGGCTGTTGTGATAAAGTCTTATTTTAAATATGGACCAAAAATCAATAAAACAGAGTAAAACTGTCATTTTAAAGCCATTTTATTATTAATGATCTCATGTGTTTAGCAGAGTTTAAACAACTGCCTGTTTAACAGAAATGTGAACATAAATAGTAAATGGACTTGATTTTATATAGCGCTTTATCACCACACTGAAACAGTCTCAAAGTGCTTTACATATCAGCTCATTCACCCAATCACTCTCACATTCACACACCAGTGGGACAGGACTGCCATGCAAGGCGCTAGTCGACCACTGGGAGCAACTTAGGGTTGCGTGTCTTGCCCAAGGACACTTCGACACATAGTCAGGTACTGGGATCAAACCCCCAACCTCTCGATCAGAAGACGACCCACTACCACCTGAACCACGGTCGCCCTCACATGAGAGATAATTAGACGTCATTTAACCTTCCATCGATATTGTTTTCCTTTTTTTTTTTTTTTAGCCCCGAGTTAGACTTATTCCATGAGCCTTTAACACTGTACAACATGGGTGGATGGGAAACTTTTATTACAGCTGGAGCCACAACAATTTAAACTGTCTGATCCGAGGGCCACATTAGCAAAATTTAAAGAACAAACAAAGGGTTCAGCCTGTTTTTGCTTTTTTTTCTGTTATTCTCCCATTGTGTGTGTGTCACTCAGCTTTAAGTTTAGTTTTCAGTGTTTTTTTTTTTTTCAAATTTCAATGTTTTTTGTGTTTTTCTGGCTGTTTTGTGTATTTTGTTGTGTTTCGTACATTAGTGTTGCTGTTTTGTGTATTTTTGGTTGCTGTTTTGTGTGTTTTCTTTGTCATTTTATGTCTTTTTGTGTAGTTTTGTTGTGTTTTATATATTTTTTTTATCATTTTGTTTGTTCTTGTTGCTGTTTTTTGTGTTTTTGTATATATATATATATATATATATATATATAATGTTTTTAAAGTCAGTTTTGTGTATATTTTTATGTTATTAACAAGAAGGTATCGTTTTCACCAGCGGTCCGTCTGTTAATGTGAGTGTTTGTTAGCGGGATATCTCAACAAGTTCTCCATGGATTTAAATTACATTTGGTGAGATGATAAACAATGTGAAAGGGAAGAAAGTGTTCGACAGATATTGGGTGGTGTGGATGGGTAAATTGGCAACTTTTATTATAGCCGGGGCCACAAAAATGTAAATTGTCTGATCTGAGGTCCACATTAGCAAAATTAATGTTGGAATTTAAAATAATTACCGATTAATAAAGGGAAGAACAAAGGGTTCAGCCTGTTGTTACAGTTATTTTATTTATATTATTCTTTCATCTTGCGTGTTTGTTTAGTGGTATGAGTTGTTTTGTTTAATTAGGTTGTTATTTTGTGCTTTTGGAGTCATTTTTGTATATTTTTATAGCATTTTTAATAGTATTTTGGTTGCATTTAAAGTTGTCTTATGCTTTTGTGTAATTTTATGTATTTTATGTTTTGTATATTTCCCATATTGATTCTTTTCAAATGATGATTAACTTCTGATTAAAACTAACAGATTGAGCAAATACTATATGCTTAACACTGCCCCCTACAGGGGGCCACAGGTACTGACTTTATAGCTAAACTAATACAATGATTAACACTGACGCGTTCTCAAACACGCCTGACTGACTGACTTCACATTAATGTGAGTTATTTTCCAAAGCGCTGAGTCACTAACGGACCCTCAGCGTGGACAAAGACACTCGGTGGTCTCACTCACTCATTAATCATGTGTACACACACATTTTAACGCACTGGACCACACACAGACTGTTCAACGTTCATGTGTGTTTTGTTTTGAAATAAAAACTATCTCTGTTCTGTCTGAGGGGGAAAGTGTCTGGCCTCATCTCCTCTACTTGTCCATGTAATTTAAAGGAGCTGATGAGGAACAATGGACGGCCTTTGTACCAACTGAGAACTGATAGAGTTTAGACTGAGGAGGAGGTGAGTCAGATCCTCTCTGCCTCTGTGACTCACCACTGTCTGCGTGGGCTCCATTACTGTATGATGAGGGGAGGAAGTGAAGCTGGCTGGGATTAATAAAGAAGGATGGGAAGGATGGGGGATGGGGGGAGACGATGGAAGGAGGTGATTAGAATTATTTAACTAATAGGTAATGCAGTAGCAAACAGAAGGATGCTCCATTTCACACATTCTCTGCTCGGTGTTTGCAGGTTCTCTCTCTTTTTTTTTTTTTTTTTTTTTAGCTCTTTTGCATTCCTTTCACTGCTGTAACATCTAAATCAGTAATGGTGACCATGTTTCTTCTTTCCCTCTTTTAATTTGTTTTCTTAATTTTTTCCTAATTTTTTTTTCCCCCACATTTTTTTCTTTTCTTTTAAAAGTTGTAAAAAAAGTAATTATTGACCTTATTTTTTTCTTTCATTTTTTCCATTTTTTTTCTTATCTGTTCCCATTTTTTTTTTCTATTCTTTTTTTTGCAAAAAAAAAAAGTAATGGTGACCTTATTGCTATTATTTTTTCTTTCCTTTCTCTTTTTAATTTTTTTATTTTTTCCACTTTTTTTTCTTTTTTCTTCATTTTTCTTCTCAATTTTTTGGGAAAAAATATGAAAAAAGAAAGTAAATATAATGGTGACCTTATTTATTTTTCTATTTTTCCTTTCTTTTCATTTTTAATTTTTTTAATTTCACCCTTTTTCATTTTTTTCTTTTTCTTTTTTTCCACTTTTTAGGAAAAAGGGTAAAAGAAAGAGTTATGGTAACCTTATCTTTACCTCCATGGTCCAAAACAGGTTTGTCACCTAAAACCCAGGCTGTAAAATCTTCCCACCCTTCAACCCTGATCAGGATCAGAAAGTATAAACTATTGAATGATGCGTTTAACAGTTTCCTATTATCAGTTTGACCACAGAAAGAGGACGACATCATGTTCAGGCCTGCACTGGTTACAGTCCCATAATGCACTGCATGTGTGTGTGTGTTCGAGGGGAAAGTGTGGGAACTGAGGCGGCGGATGTGTGTATTTAGGAAGTTCCCATGGTTTAGTCCGGATAGGGAATTGAGAAGAAGGAAAAAAAAAAAAAAGAAAGAATGGCTGAGTGTGCAAAAAAAAGGTGCATGAGATCAAATGTTAAGTTACATGTGATAGATGTAATTAACTGGATGTTATACGATAATAAATTAGTTTTATTGTGAAAATCCAGTCGTCTCACTGTAGTGCAGGAGTGTCAAACTCATTTTAATTCAGGGGTGAAATAATACAGACCACTTTAGTCCCAACTGGGCCGTAGATATAGGCTGTAAAATGCTCTTTGCACTTCCAACTATAATAGTGTTTAAAGTATTTCAGGCACTGACAAATATCCAAGCAATAAGTGACACATCACCCCCATTCTTGCTACTCTGCACTGGCTTCCAGTTAAGTTTCGCATAGAATATAAAATTTTAGTTCGCATGTTCCGAGCATTACATGGTCAGGCCCCTAAATATATCTCGGACTTGTTGTGCCGGTCAGGGTCTCCTAAAGACCCCAAAAACTAAATTTAAAACCAGAGGAGACCTGGCGTTCCAGGCTGTAGCTCCCAGACTCTGGAATAACCTGCACCAGTCTCTCAGGGAGCTCAACTGTGTGGTCACTTTTAAAAAAACTGCTGAAGACACACTTTACAGTAAAGCTTTTAGTTAACTGGATTTTAATTTTTATTTGTCCTTTAATGTTGCTGTTCTTATGATATTTATGCACTCTTGTTTTATTATTCTATTGGACTAAATGGTAAATGGACTTGATTTTATATAGAGCTTTATCACCACACTGAAACAGTCTCAAAGCGCTTTACATATCAGCTCATTCACCCAATCACTCTCACATTCACACACCAGTGGGACAGGACTGCCATGCAAGGCGCTAGTCGACCACTGGGAGCAACTTAGGGTTCAGTGTCTTGCCCAAGGACACTTTGACACATAGTCAGGTACTGGGATCGAACCCCCAACCTCTCGATCAGAAGACGACGGTCGTCTTCTCTTTACAGTTATGTTAAATGCCTATTGTGTTGTACTTTTACCACAACTCTGTACAGCACTTTGTGATTTTATCTGCAAAAAGCGCTTTATAAATAAACTACTTACTTACTTACTTACTTAATATATCAGTCCCTGCAGGATCTTAAATGTCCTTGCTTTTGTGACCAATTTTTATTAAAATTCTGTGAAATAATTTAAGGAAAATTGCAAGATTTTGAAAAAAAATTGAGAATACTGACAACAATTTGGGATGAAAATGACTGCTATCATGTGATATACAGCGTGGCAAAATTGTGAGCCCTGGAAAAAATGACGCCATTGTGTTTTCCCAACTGAGGTCGTTGAGTGTGACAACTTTTATTTTGAAGCCTGAGGCCGTGTCATTTGACGGCGTTTGGTTTGACGGAGGTTTTGCTGAGTCATGATTCCGTTTGGTCCCATAAATGACAGAGGTTTTCCTGATATGATATCTCACTCCTAAAATGAACACCGTATCGGGGTCTTGTTCAGAGAGATGGACAGGTGGCTTGTTGCAGAATCTACAGTGGTGTGGTCTCTGCACCGACCTGTCGTGGTGAAGAGGGAGCTGAGCTGAAAGGCAAAGCTCTTGATTTACAGGACGATCTACATTCCTACCCTCACCTATGGTCATAAGCTTTAAATGACCAAAAGAACAAGATCTTGAGTACAAGCGGCTGAAATGAGTTTCCTCTGTAGCGTGGCTGGGCTTTCTTTCAGAGATTGGGTAGGAAGTGAAGTTATCCCGGAGGAGCTCAGAGTAGAGCTACTGCTCCTCCGCATTGAGAAAAGCCAGATGTGGTGGCTTGGGCACCTGAACACCTCCCTGGTGAGGCGTTCAGGGCACATCCCACCGATAGAAGACCCAGGACACACTGGAGAGACTAAGACCACGTTCACGCAAGGAGTTGAACTGACTAGTCGACTTTAATGTTGTCTCGCTACTCTGTCCACGTGACCTTGACTAGTCGCAGTACCTGACTTTTGCCCAAGATGGTGGCGCAATACAGCAAACGAGGGTCCTAGTACTGGTTTGTGCTCAAACTGCAGCTGGGAGGCAGGTACTACGTCTAATATACATGCTAACGTTAGCTGTAGTGGTAACATGTCTGTGTATTAAGCAGATCTGAAAAACATCAGCAGCGCAGCGCAGAGGTTTCGTTAGCGGGGGAAGACCGCTGTTGTGCCAAAATCTGTGACCTGAAGAAATCTGACCTCAGGTGGCAACAGCTCCAACCCCTGCGGCTTCTTGGCGGACATTTACTCCCCCTTATACATGTTTGTAATTCTTATCCAGTCTGTAATTACTTCACCCACCGGAGTGTCATGTTTAAGGGGGAGTAAATAGCTCCTTAATAGCTACAAAGAGGTTTAGCACTCTTCTCTACGGCCGAGAAGCCGCAATGGTCACAGATTTTGGCACAACACCAGCTTTGGTGAAGGAAGCTACTGTAAAAACAGCCCAAACAAAGTTTAAACGCCTGGTTCTGAGGAAGCTTCAGGGTTTAATAGTTACTATAGACTCACGGTATGTGAAGCAGCAGTGTTCCTAGGTTTACTTAGCTTCTATAGCATGTCACGTGTCCCAGGGGCTGGCGGTGCTGACACAGAAGCATGCACGTGTGCGCGCGCCCCACATTCACTGTGCACCTTTGAATACGGACTATAAGCAACAGCATATTTTGCGATGCCACAGAAAATATGGTGTTTGCTCCTAATGCTAATGCTGATGAAGGCTCCACATAGTTCCAGTGTGTCTCGTTTTCAGACCGTGGTCAGAAGACACACAGGAGTCTAACTTTGCTCCAGGGCCTCAGCTATCCTCAGGTTCGTGGTTAACGCCCTTGCTTCACAGCAGTCATTGAGTATGACATGGGACTTTAATTCAACAGCTGCAACTTTCATTTTGCTGATCATTCAAAACGGCCCACAGCTTATCGATCTGCACTCTCACTCCGCACATGGTCGAGCGACTAGGGCATTCGTTCGCAGTTAAAAGGCCACGCGCGCGCGCACACACACACACACACTGACAACAAATGTTATGTTCATGTCCTGCATGGAAACTCTTCAACTCTTCCGCTCCCTCGCAGTCACAAAGCTGCGTTTAGGTCCAGAAACATGGAACCGTTTGATTTTCCATGAATTTGTATCAAGTAGTACCGAAGGAATTTGGTCGGTACCTAAAAAAACAACAATATGAATTCATATGATGTGATCGTTTTTTAAACTCGCTAATCGGTGATTGGCCCATAAATCCTGATCATGTAAAGCCTAGTAATAATATGAATGATCAAACAAAAAAAATCCTAATTGTGCATTAAGACCTGCAGTGTCTGACTGGCCTGGAAACGTCCATGGTCCCCCGGGAAGAGCTGGACAAAGTGGCTGAGGAGAGGGTAGTCTGGGCGTTGCTGCTAAGGATGCTGCACCCGTGACTCGACCACGAATAACGAAGATGGATGGAGACACACATTGATTGACAGTACGAATGAAAAAAACACTTTCATGCATCTGTCTACAGGACTCCACATCCCACAATGCAATGTGCAAAACTTTTTTGACTATCCATGTTGATAAGAGAGTGTTTACAGTGGAGATCATAACAAACCTTTCAACCATTTACGTCTTTGTTCGAGCAAATGATCTTTGATTTATTGATCTATCGACAAGGCAACAATATTTATTATCTGATTTTTCTCCCTTTATGTTTAACATGAAATGTTTAGTGTTTTTACTTGTAAATATAAAACAAAGAAGTGCAGAAATGTTTCCTTATCTAATCAGTTTAGAAACACTGTGAACAGACTGTGTGTGGTTTGGTTTCAGCTGAAGTCGTCGTTTCCCATGACAGCTCGGCTAGTTCGGCTTTCTCACTGAAACTCTCTCTGCCCTCCATCGACTGTAATCCTCCCAACCCCAAACTGAACCCAGCATTAACCATCAAACAGCCCATTTAAGGCATATGAGCACAAATATACAGACATACTGTACATACATGGTGCTCATGTGTGTTCATCAATGCCATAATTCAGAGGAGTCAGCTCTTAGATGGACATACAAGTACATGTATGGGACTGACTGCACATGTTTGCTTTGAAGGGAAGGAGCTGTGTGTGTGTGTGTGTGTGTGTGTGTGTGTGTGTGAAGTTGGCCAGTCATTAGAAAAGTTCTCAGAGCGCTGGAGGAAGTGGTTCTAACTGATGACTCAGACGAACCTTTACATTTCTTTCTCTTTCTCTCTCCTCATGCTCTCATCTGATTCTCTTCTTCCATTTACCTCCTCCTTCTTTATTATTCCCTCTGTTTTCTCTTCGTTTTTACTTTTCATTTTTTTTTTTCCATGTAAATTGTGATTTATCTTTAATTTAACGTGTGTGTGTGTGGGACTATGACTTCCTTACTCAGCTATGTGAGTGGGATGATTAAAACATTCCTGCTTCTCTCTGTCCGTCTTTAGTTCTCGCTGATGAAGAGGAGGATGAAGAGGCTTAAAACTGGTGAGTGAAAACGATCACATTGAGTGATTTGCAACAAGCTTGGTCTAAACATTCTTCTGATATGTATTTGTGATCAGGCTGGAGTTAGTTTATTAAGATGCTCAAGGGTGTTTGCTGTGCGTTTGTGCGACACAACTGGCTTTAAAATAGAAAAGGGTTTACAATTTATTCAACGGGACGTCATTTGTTGACGATTTGGACATTTTTTTCCTCACTTTGTGATCATTTTAGTGCATTTTTAGTGATTAAACCAGGTGATTTTGCTTTGATAGTGAATTTCCTATAATATGAATGAGAAAAACTAAACCAGACACCAGTGTGACACACATGGCTTTAAAATAAAACATATGTTACAATTTATCCTATAATGGGACGTCATATATTGACGATTTGGCCGTTTTTTTCCACTTCTGAATGAATATTTGTGATGATTTTAGTGCATTTTTAGTGATAAAGCAGGTAATTTTACTTTAATAGTTAATTTCCTTAACATTAATAATAGGTTTAGATGATAAACACTAAATCAGACACTAGTTTTTAGTGGTTTTAAGGTGCCGAAGTGGTTTTTATTTGTTGTCTCCAGCTTTTATAAGTGACGTGAGTGAGAGTTTCACTGTGTACTGATGATGATGTACTTATGAGATGACTTTTAAGCACACCCACACCATCAAACAATCAATATTTCCATTTTGAATCAACTGAAAGCATGTTTTGAGTGGGCTGAGTATCAGTAATGAGTCTGACTTTCATCACTGAATCGCAGACTTAACTTTACTTTGATTGTTATACATTGATTTTCCTTTTAGAAGTTTGATTTATATTAAGCTCAACACATTTAGAAACAGAGGTCTTTGATTTTAAGGTGGGCTGATGAATTACAGGAGTTGGTTCCTCCCCCTTAACCCTAAGCCACGCCCCCTTCATTTCCAGCCTCAGGCAGGCAAATGATTTATCTGATAGTGTTGTTTTCCCATTTTACTTTTCAGCCTGAAACAAAACGATAAGAATTCTGTGCAATATTTTCTGTTTTCAATGATATTATTAGAGATTTATTACTTTATCTGAAAAATTTTGAATCTTGAACAATATTTCTGAAAAAATGACCTTTAGCTGCAGGATTAGATTTGTATTTGACTTTCAAATTACGTCACATAGGCTTCTATAGATGCGTACCTCGGTTTATTTTTGTGCGGCCCCCGAAGTGTAAATACTGAAAATGACAAATGACAGCAAAATATACAAATTGTTGTACAAAAGATCAACAAAAATGCATAGATTTACTCCAAAAACACATAAGCTGAGTACAAATACACACAAAAATAACATAAAATAAGAAATGACCACAACAAAAATCACTCCAAAACACAAAATAACAACATAAATATACAAAATTACTCAAAAACAAATGCTAAAAAACACACAATGAGAGAAAAATATACAAAACAGCAAAAATACATAAAATAACTTGAAAAGACATTGAAAAATTATAATTGTACAAAAGGACAACAATAATACAGAAATTGGATGAGACAAATACACATAAAAATGAGATAAAATCAAAAATGACTCCAAAAACACAAAAAAGGAACAAAAACATAAAAAACAACTGAAAAACACAGAAAGTGAGAGAAAAATATACAATACTAAAAAAGACATAAAAAATGTACAAAAGGACAACAAAAATACATAAATTTATCCCAAAAACACAAAATAACAACACAAATATACAATCACTCAGAAACAAATACAAGAACCAGACAAAATGAGAGAAAAATGTACAATTCAACAGCAAAAACAGGCTAAACCTTGTGTTCTGTCCTGTTTTTATGCTGAGATCGGTCATTTTGTGACCCCGCTTTGATAAAAGTTGCTCATTCCTGCAGGTAGTTTTTAAATTTTTACAAATGAGAAAGTGTGCGTTAGAGAGAGCGACACAGCAGCAGTATAGGATGACTCAGCAGCTACTCCCATACACGAAGTCATTTACTCAAACACTGGAAGCAATATCACATTACAATAAGATGTGCATGTAATCAAAGAAGATCAAAGTCACGAGAATCAAAGTGTTGTTAAGATTCAAAGACACATTCTCCGCCTCGATGAACAATGAAGTTCTGTTTAGAAGTGAAACCGCCTCATGTTTGAAGAATACTTGCACAGATTCCAAGTTTATGTTGTTTAGAGTTAATTAATAGCTGGTGGATAGTTTTTGCTAATATTAATTATGCTATAAGTAGTTCTAGATACAAAAACAAATAGACCACGCAACCTTTTTTTGAGCCAAGGTACATCTTTTCATTGAAAAAAACATTGAAAATGTAAAAAAAACATGAAACTCATAATTATACATTCATTCTAATAAAAGTGTTTTAAACATAATCAAATAAACACAAAGAAAAAGAAAAGGTTTTATGATGTTTCATATTTGTAAGTGTTTTAATGGGAATGAGCGAACAGCAATTGAGTATACAGTATATTTTTTATATTTATTTTGCCAGCAGAATATGTATATATATATATATATATATTTTTTTTTTTTTTTTCAAATAAAAAATGTAATTAACTTTATTCAGTCATTCTTATCAACATGTCTTGAATATAAAACAAAATAATAAATATGATTAGAACTACAATTAAACTTTATTCTGTTAAATGTTTTTGTGTTATATAATGTTTTTCTACTTAAAAAATATGTTATATAATATACAAATACATGTATAATACAGGTTTAAAAACCCTGATCTAAGAGGATCATTTAGACATTTATTCATTTATTTAGACTGTTTGTTTTGGTGAAAGTTGTATGTTTATAATGCTTCTACATGGAGACAGACAGTGTTTGACTAACATATTATAAAGTCGAGACTTAATTAAAGCAGGAAAGTGTTTAAAGGTAAAATGAGGTGATGACGTAGTTCCACTGCTGTCCACTGGAGGGCGCATAGAACCGTGGAAAACATTCTAATTCCCCGTATTTGTTGTTTTTTTTACACATCCAACTTTCAATATTAAGACAATATTAGCAATATATTCAACAAAATACCACACACGTTAATATTGCTTCAAATTACAGTTATGTTAAATGCTAAATTATTGCAGTATATCAGTATAGTGTAGACATACTGATAATATGTTGGTTCTCAACTGACGTTACTTGGTAAAAAAACAAAAAAACAACAGCAATAATACATTAAATTACTCAAAAAGATATTACAAAATTACAAATTGTTCTTCAAAAGGACAACAAAAATACAGAAATGTACCATAAAATAAAAATGACTAGACCAAAAACACAAAATAACAACAAAAACATACAAAATTTCTCAAAAACACACAAAGGGAGATATTATATACAAGGTAGACCCTTAGTTATTTCCTGTATAAATGCTTGATTATGATTTCTACTGATCATTAATGCTGATAATCAGTATAATTCATGAAAAATATGATATTTGCAGTGTACGCCTCTATCCTGACCTGTACTTTAAGTTGTAAAATGTGTGTTTGTGGAGTCATGTTGTGTATTTTGTCATTTTGTGTTTTTTTCTGTCATTTTGTGTTTCTTTTGGAGGCATTAGTGATTTATGTTGTCATTTTGTGTTTTTTTGTTGTAATTGCGTGTGTTTTAGAAGCCATTCTGTGCTTAGTTTTTACTTTTATGTGTTTTTGGACTCATTTTGTGTATTTTTCTCTCACAATTGGTCATTTTTACTCGTTTTCCCCCACCTTTAATAACAAATTTGCTTTGCATACGCTTGTTTTACCACATGTTAATGACACAGTGTTAAAAACTACAACTAAAACGCTTTAGGGAGATATTTTCGTCAATATTCATGCATGCATTGGTATTTTCGTATTTACTATGTTTTACAGTAATATTTTTCCAAAGCACGAACTCTGAATATGTCACAAAAACCAGTAAAGTGAAATAACATTATAAACAATAAATCTAAAATGATAAATCTAGATTTATCAGAAAGTTTCATGTAGTTTAACAGAATGAAGTATTTATATGGACTAGTTATTTTTCAACACCATAAATACTTTACTTTTATTTACACAAATGATTGAAGTGGGTTTTTATTGTAAGTAAATTTACACAAATGTTTAAAAATGTAACAGCATTTATTGAAGCGGCTGTTTTTCTAATTTCCGAAACATATTGCCCCTGTAATTAGAAATGAAATAAATGCGTAAAAGTTACTTTGTAGCAATAATAATAATAATAATAATAATAATGATTGTTGATAATTGTTAATGTAATCCAGCGTCGTTTCTATATATTTATGGCTCCTTTTTTGGTCGACGTGTTAACATCACTTTTTAACTTCTTTTTTTAATGACTTAAATGATAATTTCACAATTTCAATGTATTTTAATTTAGACACGTGGAGACATGAGAAAGTAAATAATTTTTTTAGTTGTTTCATAATCACACGTCATATTTATGTGTTTATTCATGTTTGTGTCTAAGCATATTGTTAATTTTACCTGTAACCTTTCAATTATTTAGTTTACTTTGTGTTTGAGTTAAAACCTAAACACCCTTATGCAAGTTTCTACTTTTATTAATCCTTATATCATGAGAATATGATTAAAAAATATGGTCGAATCAGCTTTAATGATAGATTTAACAATTGGCTGCTATATGTGTAAAATGTAGCAGGAATGTTGTGTGTGCAAAGCCTGTGTTTTTTAGTCACCATGTTGTCGTTTCACATGACTTTATAAAACCGTATCCACAGGCATTCTCACTGTTTTTGCCTTTGTTTAACAGGTTTGTTTTAAAGTCACGTGGTAATGAAAGTCATATTTACCCGACGGATGCTTTATTTTGTGAATTTCAAGGTTAAATGTGCACACAATGGATATTTTAGTTCAATCACATCTTCTCACAAACGGCTAATTTTACAACATTTTTTTAAACATTCTAAATAATTCAAGAATGATCCAAGCAAATAAAAACATTTGTGATTTTTCTGCTTTGCAACATCGTATGTTTGTTATGGATTTCAGATGATAAGAGTTGCTATATTAACAGCTAGCGTTGTGATTACATTAGAATTAATAAAGCAGTGACTGAAATTTTTACTTTTCTAGTTGTTTTATTTAATAACGTATGAATAAAATAGAATAAAAATGTCTAAATGTCATCTCCTGCTGAAATTACATAAGATACTTTTCGTCCTCAATATTCATTTATTATATATGTATATAGGCTATTAAAAGATTATTGTATGATCTGAATAAACACATTATTTCACTGTTGTTAAACAATTGTTGCTGAAATGTGCGACGGCTGCACACGAGGCGTCTCTTCCTTCCACGTGAAGCCGTTCTCCTTTCAGGTTTTAGGTTTCCTTTGCACGTTAAGGGAAGTTGCACATAAATGTACTTATTTTTTGTACACATGCATAGATTTAAATAACTGTACATTAGAGTTTAACATTTTATTTACCTTTTTTTTTAACAGAGGAGTCTGGGTGTAGATGAGCAAGCGCATGTTGGCAACATCTGATCTGATTTAAAACAGTCTCTTGTTATATTATATTGATTTTCAAGAAACTGTTCTACCTTTCAAACTGAAATATATTTAAAAAAGTACAAGATCTACATTAATTTAATGGAATTATAATCATTAAAAACAGGGAGAAGTACCACCTTCTGCAACAAAAGCCTTTAAGTGAATAATATAAAGGTTAAACTGAATTTTAATTATGAATTCATTTTTCTCTCAAACTATATTTACATTTGATAAAGTGAAAGTACAGAATACAGTTGTTTTACATTGTGTGTTCTGTTTTACCTTGAAAAATAAATATTAAACATATTTTATTCATTTGATCAATTACTAGACATGTCAGGCGACCCCATTGGGCCATGACCCAAGGTTGAAAAACACTGCTCTATAAAGAAGATTCTGCTTATTTGTGTGCTTGCCTCAGGATTTGCACATTAAAATAAATAAACTATCAGAACTGATTCTTAGTAGAGTTATTATTATAGGACTGAATTTCACAGAATATATAATATTCTGAATATTGAATATATGTATGTATATCAAGTAATGTATCAAAGCGTTTATCAGCTTTAATCTTTCATATTAAAGAACATGTTGCTTTGTTTTGTCCACGTGGCAGAGGAAGTGTTCATAATTTATCGTCTGTACGGCTAAAGGGAAATAAACAGAAAAATACCTTTGCAAATTTTACTTGCACAAGGATTTAATTTAATTCTAAATCAGTACAAGTATTAAAATATCCAGAGATGATACTTTTTGGTTTGTCATTACAACTGTTCTCATTATTTTCCATCAAATATAAACAGTTTTCCTTTTTCATACGATAAAACAAAGGGTTGAATGCTTTATTTTAGCTCATTTAGTTAAAAATAGGCTGAAAAACTTCCATTTACATAAAAAATTTTGAAAAAAAAACTATTACGCCATTAACAGCCAGAACACATTGGATACTTAATTATTCAGTAGCTGCATCTAATCCTATTTATCAGATGTCAGATGAGGAGCTGCTTGTGGAGAAAAGAAGTGTGAGCACAACAACACAATCTGAAGTCTGTGTCAAACTAAAGCCTCGTATGGAAATCAGGTTAAAATCATCAGCTATAGGAAAATAAGAGATTATAGACATGAAGTCATCCCATCACACTGACACACACACACACACACACGACATTACTCTTTGGCTGTTGGAAATGTCACTACAAACTCATTGCTTATATACCGTCTACGACAGCCTTTCTGAATGAAAGTCTGAGGGGTTACCACTTTAAAATGCACACAAATACTACATTTTCACGTCAGGTTTCACATTTTATTTCTCCTAGTTTATGCAATTATTTCACGTTTACATGGGAGCTTTAATTCCTCTTTAAAGCAAAATAAAAGTGAATTCCTCTTTAAACTGACCTCATAAACACTTAATTCCTAATGCTAATTTAATTCCGAATTAAACTTAAATCCAAATTAGGTGGCTGGTTTATTCCGATTTTAATTCCGAATTAGATAATTCCTCTTTATTGTAAACACTTAATTCCGCTTTAAGTTAATTTGGGTCGTTCTGCGCATGCGCAATTTACCGCGATGTTGACATAATCCAGAATGGCCGCCTAGACTATTCAATAAGAGCCTTAGAATACATGGATATAATGAAAAGAGTGGATGGACAGAAGCATAAACATACAGATACACACGGACTTATTAAACACACACGGACCCTCGGTAAACACGGTAAATGGAACAGGCTTCACCAGACGGCTGGCACTAGGACCCGGAGGCGGAGTAAATGCGTCCCCGTACTGCATGTACGGGCTGTAATATCACCAGTTTAATATTTTACCAGTTGTTAGAGCTACTATCTTTACCAGGGAGCAACTATTTATTCCTGGTGAGATTTTTCCAGATGTTTACTGGGCTTTTTACCGGTGATTAATTCCTATCTCTCTTCTGCTCTGTGGTCCAAACTGAAACCGTATGTTATTGTTGAGCTGCTGCTTCAAAACTCTAATCAAAATAAAAGTGAAAACAGTTCTCATGTGTGGTCGTCTGTGTTATAGTCGACAATAAAATGTTTGTTGTGAGTTTTTCCCGCTAGACATGATACGTCACGTTCTCCTACTGACCAATCAGAACCTTTCCCAACGCCAAAAAGTAAAGAGGAATTAAATAAAGCCAAATAAACTGGTTTTCCATGTAAACCTCAGTTTTGGAATGACTATTTCCATGGAAACACGAAGCAGAACACTTTAATTTTGAATGATTTAATTCCGAATAACTAATTCCGAATTAAAAAACGTCATGTAACCAATTTTCATTACGTTTCACAGAAAATCCTCGCGTTCCTATTTCACTAACAACTTTAAATAATCGTAAAACACGTGCTTTTTTTTTTTTTTTTACAATGTAACCATTATGTAATATTTTTTCGAAGATCCACTTTGCGTTTTATTTTAAAAACATTTTATATCACAACCCATAAACCAAATCTGCAACGCCTAAAAGCATTTGACACAATGTTTTAGTGAAAATAAACATTTAAAGAAGGTTAATTAAATATAAAAACATATAAAATGCAGCAGTATGTAACTCTACTAAGGTACAAACTACATCAGTTTTTATCTGCGTGGGTTTGAAGCTTGACAAGTAAATCAGATTTTAGACAGTGCTCATTGGTGACTAGAGCTCCTGAGGGCCCCTCACATGGTCCACTTGGGCTACCAGGGGCCCGCGGGCACCGTGTTGGTGACCCCTGGTCTATGATACACTATATGATTAGGATGATGAGCGTTCCCACTGAAGTATACTTCCAAGTTTCCCAAGATACATTTGGAACCTACAACGATAAAAACCCGAATCACACTGAGGCTAAATATCTCTGTTGATTCTCCACCTTTACTTTGAAAGTTCTGAAAACATTTGAAGTGAGAAAGTGACCAAGTAGAACATCAACATGTACTCATTTGATCCCGACATTTCGGAGATTCCATATTGCCCACCATTGTGCTACTGACAAAACTTTTGGTTAATTTCAAAACAAGAGCCCTATTTACAAAAACGGTAAAAATAATGGAAGACAAGAAGAGAAGCTTTTATTTTGAAAAGGGGATGTTTATTTTTTAGCTTGAAGCTGGTGTCACGTAATGAGTTTGTAACCGTACTGAGATTGTCAGACAATCTGAGCACGCAATTGTACCCGTGCTGGAATTGCCATGCGCAAACTGTCATACTGAGATTACAATGATATCTTAGTTGTAATTCACATTAATATTCTGTATTAAGAAGTGCAATAATGTATTTTAAATATTTCAGCAAGTTATTTGTCAGTGAAATTAATTTTATAATAAAAATGAACTTCTGAACAATCTCAGCACAGCGGAAGTAGCAAAAATTCCTTTTCCAGTAGTGTGCATGTGCATATATAGTCTCAGTACGATGCAATCCCAGTACACCACACTGGTCCCAGGGCGATTTTACATTCTTCTTGCAATGCATCATGGGGCGGTTGAGTAAAATGTTTCCATATCCCGTTTGTGTACATTCAGGTATTTCTCGCATACTCAATATTTCCATACTATCTAATGTGAACACACTACATACTCATATTGACGTCAGACTTCGTATGAGTAGTACGTTAGGATGCCATTTAGCGTGAGCGCTACGTCTGTAGGGATGTTTACTAAGAGACAATAAGGGAAACACAGGAGCTCGTCAGGTTACCTCGACTGACACCTCAAACCTGCTGCTGTGCAGTGTTGGGCGGTAACGCGTTACCTCCCAACACTGCCCAGTAACGCCAGTAGCAGTAATGCGTTACCTCCCAACACTGCCCAGTAACGCCAGTAGCAGTAACGCGTTACCTCCCAACACTGCCCAGTAACGCCACTAGCAGTAACGCGTTACCTCCCAACACTGCCCAGTAACGCCACTAGCAGTAACGCGTTACCTCCCAACACTGCCCAGTAACACGTTACTTGTACTTGTAATGTGTTACTGCCCCAACGTCACTTTTGACAGTAACTAGTACTGTAACGCAATATGTTTCTAAAGAAATAACACCGTTACCGTTACAATATAAAGCGTTTGTCCGTTACTTTGCTAGCTGCAGTGTACTTCCTGTTTACAGTGGCACTACATATTTTTGCGGGATGTCGTGCCAAACACGGTAAAACAGTAGAAGAAGAAGCATTGTCAGTGTGTTTCTGTTTACATCACGTGCGCCAATCATGACGAGTCAAGGCGAGAGCAGGACGAGCTTCTCAGGGTGGAAATATTATTTATTATTATTTTTGTCTCCAAAAGATGCATCAGTGAAGCTAAGCTAACGCTGCGACTGGATTTTAATGGACTGTGACTGTTACCCAGGGACAGGTCAGCCAAACTATTGCACGGTATGTTGTTGTAAATATGCAGCCTGTCGCTTCTGCTGAGTCACTGCTAACAGCAGCTCATTAGCCTGATATGTTTAGCCTTGTGTAGCTGAGAAAAATGCTTTATTTTATAAGCATTTTCAACAGCAGAATGTGCACCTGGAATATACACAGCTTACTTTACATTACTGTACTAAGGCTGAAAAATTACTGTTTTCATTTTGGAGCAGCTGTTTTGTGCTTAATATGCACATCATTTATGGTAATTTATAGCAGTTGATCAACAGTGGGTTATTATATTATGACAGCACTAATATGAAGCTGTATGGACACAAATGACCCAAAATAAATAATACATTCTTTAATTCTAAGTAACTCAAAAGTTACTTTTTCCAGTAACGCATTATTTTTTGGTGTAAGTAATCAGAATAGTAACTCAGTTACTTTGTTAATGAAGTAACTAGTAACAGTAACTAGTTACTTTTTTTCAGTAACTAGCACAAACCTGCTGCTGTGTATGTTTTTAATTTGCTCACCTGCTTTTGTTTGGAATAAAAAAAAACAAACAAACAAAACAAATACAAAAAAATCCCAAGTTGCCAAATATTTTCAGAGAGTTTCCAGGTTGGATATAAAAGGTCTGAACAATCCAGTTTGGTGACATTTTGTGGGGTTTTGACACATTTTAGAAAGACGTGTGAGACACTTTAAACGTAAAGTACTACCGTTACTGTCATTGAGTTGCCTTTATGGGTACTTGTACTTTTTTATTTGTAAATTAGTAATTTCACTTGTAGTTAAGTATGTTTTAAAGGAAGTAAAGTAATTAGTTACATTTCTACGGAGTAAATTATAGGTTTTTTGTTTTTGTTTTAAAATGATCAACGTACATTTAAAAACTTCAAAAAAATCAAAACGGCCTGACACAAATTATTTTTGGTTTTATTATTCAGCTTTCGAGCGATCATTTAAAGTGTATTCATGTGATAGTTTCTACTCTCTTTGTGTCTCTTTCCCTCCCGTTCATTATTCGTGGTCAAACTGAACTATTAACCGTCACACAATCATCATTTTACCTGAGACAGAGACGAGTCCTGCTGTTTGACACTCACTTTGTTTTCAGGGTGGGGTTGTGTGTGTTTTCTGCTAATGCGACTAGATTGTTCTATTGGTTTCAACCTGTCGCATTCGAATCGGCCAAATGGTGTGATGAACACATGGAATGCAATGTTGTTTTTTACTGCGGGCAGCACAAAGAAAGT
This sequence comes from Gouania willdenowi, assembly GCF_900634775.1. Taxonomy (NCBI): domain Eukaryota; kingdom Metazoa; phylum Chordata; class Actinopteri; order Blenniiformes; family Gobiesocidae; genus Gouania; species Gouania willdenowi. The sequence goes on from NC_041058.1 coordinate 4,827,986, forward strand.
TTTCAAGCAGCACGTCGGCCTTCAACCACAGGATGTAAAATTGTTACCTTTTATTTTATTGAGCTGTACCTGAAAACACGCTGGTAATTGGCTCAGAACAAAGAAAAAGGGATCGGACAGTAATACGGTTAGGAAGTGGAAGTTTATTTTTCTGGCTTTATGTAAATGCAATTGTCATGACAAATTGTTGAATTGAAGTTGATTGAGTGAACTTTGCAAAGTTGCACATGCTAAAATAAAAAGTAACTTTTTGCAGCATTTAGCAACAAATCAGGTTTAAAAATGTATGTGAATTTTTTTATGTTACTTTTGACCAGATTTATAGCAACATTTGTGAAATTCGTGATATTTTTTCTCATAAAAATATGTCAATGTTAAATTTAAATGTTAACTCTAAATCTAAATGTTACATTTACAGTAAATCTAAATGTTACATTTACAGTAAATCTAAATGTTACATTTAAATGTTAAATCAATCTAAATGTTAAATCTAAATCCTAAATGTTAAATGTAAATCTAAATGTAAAATTTTAAATCTCAATCTTAATGTTAAATCTAAATGTTAAATGTAAATGTTGAATATTGAATGTTAATTCGAAATGCTAAATGTTGAATCTAAATGTTAAATCTAAATCTTATATTTGAAATGTTAAATCTAAATTTTAATGTTAAATCTAAATTTTAATGTTAAATCTAAATTTTAATGTTAAATCTAAATCTTAAATATTGATCTAAATGTTAAATTTAAATCTTAATGTTAAATCTAATGTCAAATTTAAATCTAAATGTTAAATGTTTAATTTAAATCTTAATGTTAAATCAAATGTCAAATTTAAATCTAAATGTTAAATGTTTAATCTAAATGTCACGGGTGAAGCTAAACATTTAGCTAATATGCAAACTCACTGAAATTACTAAAATAAAAGCTCATTGACGTGAACGAGCGTATGCACGTATGCACAGCTGAATTTAGCTTCTTAAGAAATTCATGCATCAAATATTTGCTTCTATAACATTCATATGCAAAATTAAATGAATCTCAATGATAATTACGGATTTTTATTGCTGCAATTCAAAGATCAATATGAAAGTCTGGGAAACACCTTAATGTTTAGATTTTGTTTTTTATTTAACCAGAATCCATTAATCCCATTGAGACCTTTTCTTACAGTAACAATAGGTAAACCACATGGTTTACACGCGCACACACACACAGACCGACAATTACAGGCGTATGATGCACACGTGCACCCTTACAAGGTAATAGGGAGCACATGTCCCCTGAAGAGCAGCAGGTTTTTCTTGTATCCCAGGTCCAACAAAGCTGATGGGAATGAATCACAGACCTGATGACATGCAAACCTTTCATATCAGGTGTGTTGAATTACGGCAACTTCAAAATCTGACACGGGTCACTTGTGGCACGGGTGCCGCACGTGGCCCTTGGTCTAATTTGTGTGGCCCCAAAACAAAACATTGGAATTCAAGAAGTTGGAATGAATATGAAAGCCAACATAATACAGAAAAATAACTTCACAAATGCACAAAATGACAGAAAAATGCACAAGTGTCAACAAAAGCACACAAGATACAAAAATGACAGATAAAACACACTAAATGAATAGAAAGACACACAAAACAACAAAAACATTTACAGAATCACTCCAAAGACACACACAATGTCAAAAACTTTACAAATTCTCAACAAAAATATAGAAAATGACTCCAAAAATTCACAAATTGACAAAAAAGACTGATAAACCACACAAAACAACTATAAACAACAACACATTTCCAAAATGACTCCAGACGCGCACGATGTGACAAAAATGAGAGAGAAAAAACACAATAACTGAAAAATAATAAAAATTTGATAACAAAATAACAAAAAATGACAAACACACACACACACACACACACACACACACACACACACACACACACACACACGACTGTAAAAATGCACAAAATGACAACAAACAAATCCAGGAAAAATACATAAATGGACGGGAAAAAAATACAAATTTGACGTTCGAAAGATGCACAAAACTATTTTCAAAACAAGAACAAACACAAATCTTTAACAAAATTACACACAATTAAACAAAATGACGACACTGGGAGGAGTGCAGCAGTTTATTGTTTACAGTTACATTTGGCCTTTTAAACAAAAAAGAAAAAATCCTTGTTGTTTGAGATTTAACTTTACATATATACAGTATATATATATATATATATATATCTCTAACATTTTGTTCTGAAAATACAGTTTGCACAAACAAGTTTATAATTCACCAGTAGCTTTATTGTCCTTATGTTGACAATGAAGGTTCCTTATTTTAATTTAGGCTGCACAGCTTTTTGGACTTACGTGCATGGGAGAATAGAGTCTTAAATGATCACAAAGATTCAGTGAGTCGTTTGCATTGTGTACGCAGAGGTATAAAGAAAGTGATTGATTTGTCTTTCGTTGAACAGACGTCACTCCTGCAGCTGCTTTGCATTTCCTAATGTTTGTGATTTTTGAGTAAATGTTGGTCTACCAACAAACAGCTTTGGATCTCAGCTGGAGAACGTAGAGTCAGGATCAACAAACATCTTGAACAGTTTTCTTACAGTAACGACTGTAGGTAAAGATCAATGATGTCAAAGCAACAAAAGTTCTGGCTGGAATCCAGCTGACTCATCATCAGTCTTTACCTTTTACGCACAACTCATCACTTCAAGCAGCGAGCAGAGGGTTGTATTATAAATTGCTTTTGGCAGCGTTGGCTCTTCTACTGCCGTTCAGACGTCTGAATCCAAACAATTCTTTATTAAAAAAAGGCATGACTGTTCTCTGTACGTCACTAAAAAGGTGTGGTTGTCTGTTAGCTGCCAAGAGGAGTCTCGCGTCCGAAGTGAACACTTAATGAATAAGATGTTATTTCATCCTAAATCCCTTTATCTCACGTTTTACAGTTAAGAAGCTGGTTTGATGATTTTAGTGAAATTATGTCTTTGCATGCATAGTGAACTGTGAGGCTAATGTTTGATGCTTTATCACATATAATAACATCCATTCATCTTTTTTAATCCTTGCCCAAAGCTTTAATCTGATCCTAGCTTAATGAAACACAGTGGACTGGACTCCAGTGAAACACAAAGATGTTATCGGAGATTGAGATGAGTACAGTTACACCTCATCACATGACACTTAAAGCAAGGTGATCACATTTTTTTAGTTCAGGGGACAAATACAGAGCAGATAAAAAAACAAACAAAAAAAAACAGCGATTTCAACATTAAATTTTAATTTCAGCAAGTTCATTTTGTCTTTTTTTTTTTTTTTCTTTAATATGTTAAAGCTGATATACAGAGTTTCTGAGAAACGTCACGATGCCCCGCCCTAAACAGCTCCACGTCCTCCTACTGCCTCTGCCAATCTACCAGAAGCCACGCCTCTACTTTTTTTGCACGAGCATCGCGGAACATAACAAGGTCACATTGATATATGTTTATGGGTCAGGTATGAGCTAAAATCATATTTAACTGTTTGCTGTTGTGATGCGCGGTCTTGTTTTCCTGCACAGTTCCACATTCACTTTGATTGACAGTCTCAAAAACAGGAAGTTGAAGCCTATTGGCTGGGCGCACTGGTTGATTGTTTCCATTTGTATAGGGGTCTATAGGACGAAGGCGGGACTTATATACATTAATTTATATGAATGACCACCAGCAGTAGACCATAGTAAAAGACTAGTTAGGTATTTTTTCACATTTAAAAAAAGGATGATACATAAACAGATTTCTCAGAAACTCCAGATATCAGCTTTAAGGTTTCATTTATTCAGGCAACTGCCAGTCTTCTTCAGAGGCTTCGGCTGATCACTTTGATTGTTTTCTTGACTTCCGCGTAATATTTCCAGCAAGTTAATTTTGTCTTTTTTAAAATAATATGTTATGGCAGGGTTGTCAAACTCCTTTAAGTGCAGGGGCCAAATACGGACCAGTTTGATCTCGAGGGCCGCTGACTTTAGGTGGGAAAAAATAACTATTTCAACATCATTGTGCCTTAGTTTTCAATATTAGTTTAATTCACTTGATTTTTTTTTTAACCAATTTTTGTCATTTAGTGGACTTTTTTGTGAGAAATTGCAAGATTTATGGAAAAAATTAGAGTTCTTTCCACAATTTGCAACTAAAAATGACTATATTCATGTGATATAAACAAAGGAAAAATGCTGTAGAGTTTTGTTAAATTGGTGAATTTGAGAAATCTGAAACTGGATTATTTGGTAATTCACACAATAATAAATGTTTTCTCTATCATTTTTACTTTCTTCTATGGGCCAATTTGGAGACTCTAAGGGGCCGGATTTGGCCCCTGCGCCTACAGTTTGACACTGGTGTGCTAAGGTTTCATTTATTCAGACAACTTTATTTTAGGAAATTTACTTTGATCTCCTGACATGTTTCGACTGCCAACTGTCAGTCCTCCTCAGAGGTATCTTCTTTCTGGGCGTTGCCAACTTGACAGTTCTGTCAGGCTGGCCACGCCCCCTTGTTGCCTGATGGTCTCTGGAGGAGAGAGTCCCAGGTGTGGGAGAGTAAAAATGTTCCCTCATCCCTGTTGATAGTGAAGCTCCACATCCTGATCTCACAAGGACACATAAAAGCGATCAGCAAACGCCTCTGAGGAAGACTGACAGATGGCAGTCGAAACATGTCAAATCAAATTGAATTTCAAAGTAAATTTCCTGAAAAAAGTTGTCTGAATAAATGAAACCTTAACATAATTCTTTGATTTTGTGACCAAACTTTTATTTAATTTGGGGAAATTTAGTGTAAGAATTTGAGGAAAAATGCAAGATTTGGAAAAAAATGAGTTCTTGCATTACTTACAACAATTAAAAACTACTGCTGTCTTGTTTTATTGAATTTGTGTATATGGATTTGGAAGTTTAGATTTTTACTTTCTCCCGCGGGCCGAATTGGATGCTCCAGCGGGCCGGATTTGGTCCTCCGGCCTTGAGTTTGACACATTTTGCTTTCTTTTTTTTTTTTTTTTTTTTCTTTTTCACACTTATTTTTTATTTCAAATTTCAGGTTATAACAGGGACAGAAAAAAAGAAAGTACAAATATTGTACAAAATATTGTCGGTAAGCAACAATACTTCAAAATAAGACACCTGTGACTTAAAGTAAAAGTTATCACAGATGTATTTTTCTCAGATTTGTGTCTTTATTATTTAATAAAACACAACAAAACTTTTCAATCAAAGAAAAAAAAAAGTCTTCAAATTCAATTATTTGGGTCTCAAATATTGTTTTGCATTGGAACACATTTTTTCTTAGATTGAAAATTTCTCTCTTTGATTAGAGTCAAAGTTGTTTTTTTTAATTGAACAATAAAGACACAAATCTACCTCCTTACTCAAGTATTTAAAAGGATTTACTCCCAAAAGTGCAGTTACCGTACATAGTAAGAAGTCACAACTTACACAACTGTCCAATGTATTTACAGAATGATGTGACACCCTGAAACATCCTAATGTGTGTGTTTTAATTAAAATATGTTTTGGACCTAAAAATGGAACGGCTTCTCTAAAACAAAAGATATCTATGATGCAGGTCGTATTATTGCTATCGCCTAATTTTTGCTCTGCAGTCGGGTGGGTGGCCTGTTGTTGTGTTCTTGGCGGTGAGGGGAAGTTAAAGTATTTTCTATATGTTGAAACGGCTGTAAACAGTGAAATGTGATTTATGTGTGGGAGTCAGAAACCATAGAGTGGTGAGATGATAACTGTCACTTTCTGTGCCTTTGTGCTTAATGTTTACCTAAAGTGAGACATTTTGTCCTCGTAGTGTTGAAGCTCCTCGTGTGTGGTTTTATCTTTTTTACACGAGAAATGAATGAGTAAGGAACCTCATATTGTTCATACAAGCTCACCCTCTCATTGCTTCATTTTCTTCTTCATTAATAGAAAATAGACATGGAAACAAAAAAAATAGACTTTTATTAGTCAGATAGTTTTCATATTGGCCATGAACACATTTGTGCAACTTATCAGCTGTTTTAAACAATTAAAAAAGCTGCACTATGTAAAATGAACCTTTTAAAGAAACCACATAAAGGAGCACTAATGCATGTTTGATGATTTAGATGATGATGTTTTAGATGCAACCGTTTTTTTAATTCAACAAGATTTATCAGTTTCACAATAAAAATACACTTTTTGGACTATTGCGCTTTCAGGTTATTGCTATTTTTTTCTAAAACAACCAGAAATCAGTTAACTTTAGGAAACAATTTGCACTTTTTACATTAGCGTAGATATTACCAAATGTTTTAAGTGCTCACATTCTCACTGCATCTTACAAATGTATTGAAGCCGGAATTTTTAATTATACGTAACCCCGTGTTCTGCGTCATCTTTGGGGTTTATATGGTATAGATTTGTCCGTCGCGGCTAATGAAGTCCTGCTCTTACTGTTTATTAATATTCAGATTATTTTCACTGTATGAATATAATCTGTAACATGTTCGCATGAATATTATGATGAAAATAAAAACACAAATACTTTGAAATCTTAATAAATCACAGAAGTAATTCAGTAAGTAACATAACAAAAATAAAAAATAAATCAAAGTGAGCGCATACAGTATATACTACATTACTACATATATGGTCTGTTTTTATACATATAAACGTTTTTTAATTAAAGGAAATGCAGTTGGAGAGAATATTTAGGTGTCACGTCATTGACCCATTACTCATAGAAATGAATAAAACTGCAGGATATATGTAAATATCACACTTAAACATGAATTGGATGTAATACGCAATGAATATAACAACAATCTCAACCAGTTTGATGCCATGACTCAGCAAAGCATGCTGGGAAAGCTGCACTCTAAGGTTATACTAAAAAAAAAAAACAGTTTTTACTGAAAAAAATAAGTAGAAAAGGCAGAATTCAGACCAATTTTTTCAGTTTTTTTGATAACTACAGTAGTAGTAGTTACACTACACCCAAAAATCCTGTTTCTATTTTACAGTGATGTATTTATTTGCTGGGCCATCACTGTGGGATGTTGAGCAAGTCCCTTAACCCCGAACAGCTCCCCAGGCACCGCAAAATGGCTGCCAACTGTTCCCCAGGGATGGTTAGTGAATTTCTCCATTGTGAGATCAATAAAGGATAATCTTCTTCTTCTTCTTCTAACTCTGTCTTGTTTGTTTTTCTGCTTTTCTGCTTCCATGTATGAGTGGAAGTTGTGTGCCTTGCTCAGAGGCGTCCATATGGTTCTCTTTGATCAGGGAGGGAGGTTACAGTTACTCCTTCACTTTCTCCACATGATTTAAACAAGTTTAATTCCACGTGGGGGGATGGGCGGGGGGTGGGGGGTGGGGGGGGGATGCGTCAGACCGGCTGCAGGCGAGCAGGTCCTGTTGTTAGTCTCCATGAGTAAAGTGTGAGAAATTTAGTGAGAAATCATTTTAGGGTGAAAAATCTTTAAAACAAAATGAACCATGTTTTGATTGTTTCTATGAATCAGTAGGATTATCTAAAGTTCAGCGTGTGAGGCAGAGACACAACATCAACGGATGATGGTGGTGTTTCACTTTCACACTAGTTTAAAGGCCTCCGAACGTCTGAATCCTAAATGACAAACAATCAAAAGTGTCTTTCGGGTGTCACGACTTTCTTTTTAAGAATATTTCACTAATTTCACGAGCGTACAGAGAAAGCCTGTCTCTGAAATCAAAGAGTGAACCACTTTGATCAGTGAACCTTTAAAGGTGACGTGACTCAGATCCAACATGCGTCTTAGAAATTAATGTTACACAGTCACACATGAACTGTAACCACATAGCAGAATTAAAAAAAAAAAAAAAAAAAAACGAAACACTTTTCAATACGCCCAAATATAAAGATAAAAAGAGAAAAAGAGGAACGTGCTCATGCATCGGAAAAAGTTTGTGTGTTAATTCAAGTTTCCCGTGTTAATTTCTAATTTGTAGGTCTGATTCTCTTCTTTTAGCCTTTTAATTATTACATAAATAAAGAAATAGATAAAGAAATAAACGGATAAATAAATAAATAAAACTGAGGGCAGTTAAAGAGATCCTTTGTGTGACATTGTCAAACTTTTTTTTTTTTTAACTATATATGTTTGTTAGCTTCCGCTGTGGTGGATTCTAGTACATGTAAGAACAGGAAAACATAAAGACAGTTAAAAATATACAGAAATGTTACATAAAAAGGTACATCTTCATTAATTACACCCACAAAGAAATTAAAATATACATGATTTATACATTAAGATTGGTAAAAAAAATATGATTTTAAACATGCAGAAGTGAAGAGCTCTAGAAAAAACAGACATTTGTAAACGATTGATATTAGTCAAACTTAAGGCCCGGGGGCCAAATTCTGCTTTTTAGAGGATTGAATTCATGGGCCAGGCAGAAGAAAGTGAAAACATGAATCATTGTGTTCATTTTTAACTAATTTAGTTGTAGATATCATAACTCCTTCAAATGCACATCCCACATGTTTACATGGCAGTCATTTTTATCCAGAAATTGTTGAAAGAATTCTCCATTTTTTTTTTTTTTTTTTTTTTACAAAATTCTGCAATTGTCCTCAAAATATTACACACAGTCTTCCCAAAATAAATAAAAAATGGTCTGGGTATATTTCTAAATCAGTCATTTTGCTTGTCCTTAAATACCTTTTAAAAGAAGTGAAGTAATTAGTTTCATTTCACAAATTTCATGCACATGTCTTTGTGGAAAATACATTAAGTTCCAAATGTGTAAGATTTAATTTCTTCCTTTTTAAGTTTATACATGAGATGTTTACTGTACACAAGAAAAGTACTTTTACTTTGAGTGCTATTTAATTGAGCTACTTTTTACTTGTACTTGTACTTGAGTATAATTTTAATCAAGTCACCAGTAATTCTACTTGATTAGGATATATTGGTACTTTTTACACCTGATGTGTCATTTGTTGCTTGGATATTGTCAGTATTTGTCATTCATACGTGGAAGTGCAAACTAAGGCACATCAAGGTTGAAATTGCTCATTTTCTCGCCTAAAATCTGCGGCCCACTTTTCACGCCACTGTCGTAGACATTTCTCTGGCTTTCTGAGGCATTTTTAATATCATTCTCTCCCAACGTTAAACTACAAACGTCAGTGACGTGCAGAGAAAGAGAAATATCAGATATGAACTCGTGTTTGCAGTCGCTCTGCTGTGCTCGTCGGCATCAAAGCGCCGCGTCGACATCTTCTCTCCTTTTCTGTCTGAGTCTATCACTAACTAAATTAGTCAGAGTAAAGCTGTGTGTGTGTGTGTGAGTAGGTGACACAGTCATGTTGGATTATGTGTGAATTTTTTCAGTGTTTGCCGTGTGAAATGAGTCAGTGGGACGATATGTCTGTTTACATCCCACGGAGACAAACTCACACTCTTCTGTCCAAGTTTAAAACTCAGGTTTGATGCCAGGAAATAATGATCAAAGATTGGCTGTTTTTATATATAAAAACCTTTTTTTGTTTTTGTTTTGTGTAAAACCCCAAATGAAACAGTAACGGATACATATTTAAAAGTGAACCTGTGCACAAAGTGTGTTTCTAAATAAACAAATCAACGTGCGTTTGTCTTATTTATTCCACCTGAATTGCAGGAGAGATTGATATTCAAACATGTATTGCTGGTGTAGCACATTAAATTACTGTTTTTTTAAAAAAAAAAACACACGCACATGTGACAATAAATCATTTTTAACAGATTGCTTCGTTAACTTAATGTCAAAAATAGATATTAAGAATCTATATTGTAATTTTGTTTTTCATCTACAGTCTACAACTCAAAATGTACAGTTTAAAAACCTCTGTATGTACAATGTTTTTGTGTTTCTGGCTAAAATCTTACACTTAAACACTAAACTTCATTTTCTGAATCATTTTTAACATCACGTTAATGATAATTTACAGAATAACAACAAGTCCAACTAAAGTTATTCATGCTGTAGTTTGATTTTCTCAATGTTTAGTCATTTTTTTAAAAAAAAAGAATAGTTTTAACTATACCTGGATGTATATACAGACTTTAACAAATATTAGTTTCATTTTTAATTGAAAAAAATACGTATATTCCTTCATTTATTTACGTTTTTAACAGATATTCTGAACACTGGCAGGTGAAGTAACTCTAAATACTTGAACGTTAGGGAGACAAACTATATTATAACTATTATTCAAAAGCCTCTGAGTGCACAATGTACTTTCTCACAGAATGATGTGTCATTCTAATCCTAATCTATAATGCTATTACGGCTGACGCTGATGATTGAGGTTGAAAGTAAATCAGTGAAATGCTGATGTCATGAATTCCATGTTTAGTGACGGCTAAAAAAACCCAAATGTTTGATCACATTGTGATGCTGATTGATCTCAAACCTGTTTGTTTCTCATAAATTTTTCATTGTGAAACTGCTTTTTTTTTTTTCTTTGGGGGGGGGGGGGTGACAATAATAGAAAAAAGAGAAAAACCAACCCTGGGGGAAATGAAATGTGCCCTGTGAAACATTCGGTGTCTCTCACAGCCCACTCAGTTTCGATTGGAAAGACAGAGATAACAAGAAACAAAAAAAAAAAAACACCTGTTAACCTTTTCAACATTAAGAAGAAGATGGAAAATAATAAAGTCTGAGTTGAGGGAGGCTGTGTGTTCACACGCAAGTGAACATTCTAATGAGATACAACCACAGGATCATATATTACACTATTTAATAACTGTTGTTTTTTAACTGATAAGAACACTTAATTTAAGAGAATTTGAACACATTTGACACGTAGAAAGTGAAGGTTTTGGTGTTCAGACTGAAGTAGTGTCGTTTCTTAAACCTTGTTGACCTGTGTTCATGTGTTTAATTAAAAATAAAATACACTTTCATTTGTAATTAGCACTCAGGTGGTGTTGAGTAAATAAAATAGCTTAATGTAGTGGTACACAACCTTTGTTTGGATCGTGACCCCATTTTAATGTCAAGAATTTCAGGTGACCCTAAAAGTTAGTTTTTTAATTTTGTTTGTTATACTATATTGCAAATCTTAGTAACAAGTTGTGCCAGCTCAGATATTTTTAGACTGCATTATAATTATTATTATTATTATTATTATTATTAGTCACTCTATGCAGCATCAGACTGCTCTGCACTACTGTAATATATCATAGTTATATTTATTTTCATATTCTTATCTGCACTCTCACTCTAAATATTGTAACTACTTCTTGTGTTTGTTTTTATAATTTATATATTTTACATTGTTGTGTTTTTGTGTAGTTTTGATTCTCTACATGTCTTGTACATAATAAATAAATAAATAAATAAATAAATAAATAAAGCTGACTGTGACTTGACTGATAATTATTATTAATAACTAGATTTATATTTGACAAAGTGAAAGTATAGAATAAAGTTGTTTAAGATTGTGTGTTTTAATGTGTAAAAGAAAATGTCAAAAATCTATTTTTAATCAGTGATTTTTAACTGTTCAATATCAATAACTAGACATTTCAGGCGACCCGACGTGGGGTCCCGACCTCAAGGTTGAAAAACCCCCGTCTTAGTGATTGTGATCAAACTTAATCTTCAGAGCACATGCTGTTAAATGTCGAATATTACACTTTGATTATGACGTGTGTGTGTGTGTGTGTGTGTGTGTGTGTGTGTGTGTTCTCTTGGTTCGTGGGTGGCATCGATTTCACTAATCATCTCACTAACTTTCTCTGAGCGCGTGTGTGTGTGTGTCAGTAAATGACTGCTCATTTTTGTGTAACAGTCTCAACAGTGTGTGTTTGTGATTCACAGGTTTACCGTGCACTATATTATTCTCGTTTGAGCTGATGTGGTTTGTGTATTTTCCGTTCATTGATTTATTTTTAAGAGGTTATTTGTTTTTGTAATTATGTGAAATGTGTGTGATTGTAAATGTATAGTTTTATTTGTGCAGTTCTATGTAATTGTATATTTATTACAGTAGTGATTACAGCGTGTGTGTGTGTGTGTTGGAATTTACCCGGTACTCATATAATAAATAAATATCTTGTATTGTCATAAATGTATGTGTGTAATTTCAACATGAGTGTGTGTCCTTCCTTAAATTGCACGTATTTACCATGCATTTAAATAAATGTACTTTAGGTTCATATTCATATTTGGCAGAAATATGTATTTGTGTGTTTGTTTTCTATTGTTTATTTAGTTCTAATGCTACAGATTTGTTGTTTTTCTGTGTGTGTGTGAGAATATATTACCGTGTATTTGTGTAGAATATTAATACTTATCACAATGAGCTTTATTTAAAAAAAAATACAATATTTGAATACAGTAATTACGGTACACACACTCTAGATTTGTATGAACGTGAGTGTGTGTGTGTTTTTCTGATGCCGTATCTGTGACCATTGTATATATTTGTTTATTGTGTGTGTGTGTGTGTGTGTGTGTGTGTGTGTGTGCGCATATGAGTAATTTAGGCTTGTTTGTGGTGACACTCACATGGATATGTATTTAACGGCGATGAAGTGGGTGCGCGCATGTGTGTGTATTATATTATACCCAAAACATAATGATAATTATTAGATAAAAAAAAGATATATATATGTATATTATTTTATATATTTAACAAAAATAATTTAGTTATTTTTGGATTAGTTGTTTTTGCAATTCTGCAATAGTTATTTTGCTTGCAGCTGATTGTTTGCATCCTATTATATTCTAAATATTAGCAGTTTTTCCTCATTAATATACAAATATGTGATATAATATAGAATAATAGAAGAATCAGGAGTTAGGACATATCATTTAAAAAGAAAATATGCACAAGTTTTGTTTTAAGGTGATTTCATGTTTTGTAAAGTCATTTATAATTTGTATTTCACTATTTTATTGTTTCCAGTGATGGTTCAGAGTGTTGCTGACACTGGTTTCCATATCAAGCTAATGCATTCAGTGAATTTGTATTCACGCCGAGGGATGCACGCATCCACCTTTGTACCTGAAAGGATTATGAAGACACAACACTGTGTGGGTTGTTTGTGTGCGTGAGTTGCATTTTTTTTTTTTTTATTTGCATCTTTCTTTCTGTTGCACGGCATCTGCTATTATGAGTAATTTACACGTTATTAATACACATTTCTAAAGGGTGCACCTATTGGGTATTTATTTAGTGTTTTGATACAGACAAACAGGAAAGATTAAAAAACCAGAGGGGAAGCACAAACGACTACCGTAACTAAACCCTGGCACACTTAACCTTGTGATTCTCATTGCATTGTTTATTCTTAGATTATCTTATCATATAGATCATATTTATTAACTCTCTGAGCATTTTTGTGACCAACCGTGACAATTTTGGGTGTTTTTATTTGTTGTCTCTCAGTATTCCAGTCATTTTTAAGACTAGCTGTATGACATTTTGCCACTATTTTTTTTTTTTTTTTTTCTATTTGCTTAATTCCAAAGTCCTGTGTATTAGAAGTGTATAGAAAAGGAGAAATATTGTGCATCATACTGACACTTAGTAACTGATGAACATAATTTGCCCCTTTGACTCCCATTGTAACCACCTATTTTTCATATAGTGTAATCATGACATATCATAATGCTTTTTTTCCATTAATACATAATAGATCAAAGCCATTTCTTTTCTTTAAAAATGTTCTTGTGTCAAAAATAATGCATTCATTTCAATTTCGCTGTCAATTAATGACACGGTCAAAGCTGTAACATCCATTCTATTTTCAGACCCACTTTGTCCGATTTCAGGGTCGCAGGGGTAAAATATTTCACTTTTCTTTTTTTTTTTTTGGAAACACTGCATATTCTGTGTTTTTCCTGCTGAAAAAAATATAGGTTCTCATGGTAAAAATTCCATACAAAATTTGAAAATTGAAAAGTTTGTGTACACAAGGTGTACAAGTGTATGTAAAGGAGTGCACATGGGTTAATATTAGATACATTTTTAGACAAAAACCATACATTTATACATAACAGTTTTTATAAGTTGATTTTTTTTATTCATGTACTGCAGCTATAGGCAGAATAACATATTTGTATGTAATTGTATCACAGTTTAAAAGCATGTTTCAGTGTGACACTCAATGCAGAAAGACTTTTGCTTTGCAAAAAGATGCAAACACATGCCATTTATGAGTAATAAAGAAGCCACCACAGATTTTTCTCTTTCCTTTCAACCTAAAAATGGAAACTTGAATAACAAAGCATGACCTTAATGGAAACCGAGAAAAAGAACTCACTCTGGAGCTGTTCTAGCTTCCTGTCTGTGTCATATAGACTTTGTTGATATTGTGAAAACTGAGGTTTGGTATTTAATTTTTTTTTGTTTGATGCCAGGGAATAATGATCAAATATTGCCAGTTTTTTTTTTTTTTTTTTTTTTTTTAGTGTAAAACCCAAAATGAAAAACCTAAAAACTGTAACAGAGAAATATTTAAAACTTTCTTATTTATTACACTTAAATTGCAGGAGAGGTTGATAGTTAAACCTTCAAAACGTAGTATTGGTGTCGAAGAACATTAGATTGCTGTTTTTAAGTCTTACACGCACATTAAATTACATTACACAAGTATTTTATTTTATTTTTCATGATTTATAATTTAATTTTCAAATAAACACCATACAAACACTGAAACTTAACATGAACGCAGGGTCATGTGCGAGCGTCATTATGAGGGGATCAATACAAAGAAAACAAATAAAGAAATAATAATAATAGCTTTGAGATTCCCTATATATTTAGAATTTGCACAGCCTAAATCCAACAATACAAATAAATTCCAACTCGTAAGATATATTTACTTGGCTAGAAATGTAATTAATTACAGCTATAATAAATAAGGTGACAATTTACTATTGTAATCCTTGATTCTATTCAACAACCTGTAGGATAGCCTTTCTAATGCTGCAATATATACATTTATACAATAAGTCATTTTTAATAGATTGCAAAAGACGTTATTTGATGTGATTTGAATAACAAAGCATGGCCTTAATGGAAACCGAGAAAAAGAACTGTTAAAACTTCCTGTATGTGTCATAGAGACTTTGTTGATATTGTGAAAAAGGTTGAAATTTAAAGAGGTTGGCAGCTTAAATAGCAGGAAACATCCAGGAAGAACATTTGCATGGTTACAGTGACTCATGACCCTTTTTTTTTTTTTTAAAGTTTTTTTTTTTATGTATATGCACTCATCGACCCCGGCCCTCGGGACTTTTCTGAAATATGCCTCGGATGTTGTTGCTAAATTGTGATCCTGGATTTCTCACCTCGACCACTTACTGATATTAAACGTCTCACTTCCTTGGTGCAGCTGCTTTGTTTACCAGCAGCAGGTTTATTTTTAAAGGATTGCTTTACACACTCGGATCTGGGAAGGAAAGGGATGTGTTCAGAACGTGTTTGTTTCAACACCACAACACACACTGCATTGTCCAGCTTGTGCGACGCACAGAAAATGACACGTATTAGTCTTTGTTTGGTAAATAGTGAGTTCATTCCATTTACCTCTTTTTTTTTTTTTTTTTTTTTTTTTTTTTTTGCTATAATCATACATTTTAGTTCAAAATACAGATATTGTGGTTAAACCTTAGTAGGTGAAAGGTTTATGAAAGACTTGATATTAGCTAACAGATGTGGATTCTGAGTATAGCTAGTGTATTAGACATTTATTAGATGTAATTATCTTCTTGTTTCAATTCAGACTATACAGATGCATTTAATATGTTTTTTTCCTTTCAATTTTTATGTTTTCTTTCACTTTTTATTGTTTTCTTTCACTTTTTCTTCTTCTTCCCACTCCTTTAAGAACGTATGAAATGCTTTATTTATTT
This sequence comes from Gouania willdenowi, assembly GCF_900634775.1. Taxonomy (NCBI): domain Eukaryota; kingdom Metazoa; phylum Chordata; class Actinopteri; order Blenniiformes; family Gobiesocidae; genus Gouania; species Gouania willdenowi. Next base: position 4,843,903 of record NC_041058.1, read on the forward strand.
ATTGTATGGTATGATGGAATTGTTTACCCTTGAATTGAACTGAATTGTTGTTTTGCAGAAATAAATAAATTCATAATTTTCACACTTTTATGACTTTTGTTAGCCTGTTCATTGTAACCATGCTGTTTGTTGCCCTGATGACGGTCCTCTGTTTTAAGCTCTGGCACCTGTTTTACATTGTGAGTGCAGTGTTTCTACTCTAGATTTCCACTTTTTAATTTGTTGCCTTATAATATCTTAATTTTTCTTTTCTGTGTAAGATTTTAAATACATTTTCCACAATTATTGCCATATCAAAGGTCAGACCTGGACATTAATGTTCTTGTACGACCAAACAAACACACATACTTTCACGCTTCCTCAACAAGAAGCTACAAAAACAATCAAGTACTTCATGCTTACTGAACCATAAGGTCATAGCAAAAACGGCTTAGTATGGCTGTGTGTATCTAAAGTGGAAGAAAAAACACACTGTAATACCTAAGATGAACTATAACACACTGTACGTCTCCAATGAACCTAACGGGGCTTAAAACAAAATAAGAATCGGAAAGTAAAAGTGGAAAAACTAAATCTGATTTAAAAAAAAAAAAAAAAAAAATGAAATCATCTTGTGGGTTGTCTCTGTGTTTCTGTTTAATGCTTTCAGATCAACAGGAAAGCCTTTAGTCCTTAGTTACGCTAAAATATTTAATCAGATTGTAGTTAATAAGCTGTATGATTACAATTACTTTGTTTTAGATTCAATACCACATTGTTTTAATGCACATGTTTTCTCACAGGTGCTTTGAGTGCATGGGCAACATTTCCAAAATTAGACTTTTTCACACCTTTTGGAATTTTTTGAAGCATTATTTATCAATTAATTAATTTATGTATTATTATTATTTCCATTTAAAGAGTGTTCAGGTTCTTTTGATGTACAATTGCATTTCTCTCATGTTTAGTCATCATGAGTCAACCTTTAAGATCCAGCAACCTTTAAAAAATATGTTACGGTTTTCATTTATTCATTTCATTTTTTCAGGAATTTCACTTTGAAATTTGCTTTGAAATTTACTTTGATCTTCTGACATGCGGAGCTTCACTGTCAACAGGGATGAGGTATCATTTTTACTCTCCCACACCTGGGACTCTTTTCTCCAGAGACCAGCCTGATAGACAGAACAATCAAGTTTGGCCACGCCCAGAAATAACTCATAAGGACACATCAAAGCGATCTGAGGAAGACTGACGGTTGGCAGTTGAAAAAATGTCAGGAGATCAAAGCAAATTTTAAAATAAATTTCCTGAAAAAAGTTGTGTGAATAAATGAAACTTTGACATATTAAAACCTTTAAGATTGTTAAATAATGATGAGATGCGAACATGTATCGTGCATATTTTATTGTCACTGGGTTAAGATAAGTTTAAACGATGTTGTTCAAATGTGGCCTCATGGGTGTTTGTGTGTGTGCGCAGTGTTTGTGCGTGCGCACGCATGAGTGTTTGTGTGTGTGCGCAGTGTTTGTGCGTGTGCGCACAGAGTGTTTGTGCGTGTGCGCACAGAGTGTTTGTGCGTGTGCGCACAGTGTTTGTGCGTGTGCGCACAGTGTTTGTGAGTGTGCGCACAGTGTTTGTGCGCGTGCGCAGTGTTTGTGCGCGTGCGCAGTGTTTGTGCGCAGTGTTTGTGCGCGTGCGCAGTGTGTATGTGTGCGTGCGCAGTGTGTTTGTGTGCGTGCGCAGTGTTTGTGTGCAGAGTGTTTGTGTGCGAGCGCAGAGTGTTTGTGTGCGAGCGCAGAGTGTTTGTGTGCGAGCGCAGAGTGTTTGTGCGCGAGCGCAGAGTGTTTGTGCGCGAGCGCAGTGTGTTTGTGCGCGAGCGCAGTGTGTTTGTGCGCGTGCGCAGTGTGTTTGTGCGCGTGCGCAGTGTGTTTGTCTGATTCATCGATTAATTTATTGACCGATTAATGGATTATGAAAATAATCGTTAGTTGCAGCTCTATTGTTTGGTATACTTCTATTCATTTTTAATATCTTAATTTTACTTTATTTTGTATAAAAGTCTGTCACAATGACATGTCCTTATTATTCTAAATCAATGACAAAACAAGAATCCTCCAGGGAAACTTTCTACAGAAGCATACATTTGAAGACACAAACCATTCTGGTACAAAAAGTTAAAAATAATATGAATATTAAAAAGAAATATATTAAAATTAAAAGCCAAATGAGGACACCAATTTAAATTTGGCTGTCTACCTTAACATTCAAGCCTTTTCTCCCCCCTACCTCTCTCTCTTTTCACACTTCATGTTTTTATCAAAACACAACCCACACACCAATGTCTCTTTGCATCTGTCTGCTGTGCTTATGTGGGAAGAGTTCTCAGACAGCGTAACATTCACACCAAAGGATTAGTGAGAAACCTTATTTTCTAAACAGCCAGGTGCGTTTGGAGAGGATAGGTTGGTTTTTACTGTAAAATAAATACATCTCACAATGAGGAAATTAAACATTTTTCAGTTGAAACACTGTTTGTTTTGTCTTACAATTGAGAATTTATCATAATTTAAACTCACATTGAAAGCAATCAACATTAAAAAAAATGTATTTTTCAAAATTTGTTTCAAATTTTTGTGGTCGTAAAACAAGTTTTTTGATATTTGAGATATTTGAATACATGTTTAATACCTGCTTATCCTGTTCAGGGTCGTTGGTCAATGAGGTGTATAGCTTTAAATCAGGGTTGGTGTGATTCTGTGGTGCACAATGGTTAAAAACAAGATAGAATTAATACTTAAGGATTCCCGGATGTATACTATAGGCAACTGGTGGCCTATGGGCCACATGCGGCCCTCAGTCTAACTCTGTGCGGCCCCTAAGACAAATCCACCAAAAATTGTAATTCAAGAATTTGGAAGTAATATGAAGCCCAATATAATATACAAAATAACTCCAAAAACAACAGCAAAATTAAAAAAAAAAGGTTTAAAAACATACACAAAAAAGACTCACAAAAGGACATCAGACACACAAAACAACCACCTAAACTCACAAAACAACAATTACACAAAATGACAGAAGAAATACCCAAAACGACAACAATACTGGAAGGAAGAAAAAAAAGGACACATTTACAATAAACAAAATGCAAATATAACACACAAGAAATAACAAATACACATAATGCAGAAATTACCAAAATGATTCCAAATACACACAAAATGACTAAAAACCCAGAAAAATACACAACAAACAATAAGAAATTTAATCTTTCCTGTGTTAATGCTTAGATTCATCGTAATTCTTAATACTACCCCAGTCCCTGTTCCATGGGGACTATATGGGAATATATGCACGGTGGGCATTCCTCCGCCACACGGTGCATTGTGAGTGGAACGTTTAAATGGTCCTGGGACCGGCTTTAAGCTATAAATCAAACATCCTCTTTTCAAAACAAAAGCATCTCTTATTGTCTGCCATTAGTTTTTTTTTAATGCTTTTGTAAATAGTGCTCTTTGTTTGAAGTTTTGTCAGTAGACCAACACAAAATGTGACTTTTATGGATCAAATGAGCACATGTTGATATTCTACTTGGTCACTTTCTCACTTCAAATGTTTTCAGAACTTTCAAAGGTGGAGAATCAACAGAGATATTTAGCCTGATTCAGGTTTTTAGTCGTCGTAGGTTCTAAATGCACAAGTTTACTTCAGGGGGAACGGGAGTAGACAGTGTGTAGAGTATAGTATGGAGTTTGCCATTGTGTGTGTTGCTATGGCCTGTGGGAAGGAACTGGAACATCAAAAGGAAACTTAAGACACTAGTACCTTTGTTTAAGTGGAATCATATAACTTCTGTACTTTGAATCCCTTCACTGAACTCGCCATGGTTTGAAACATTTGTATTGTTTATTTTCCCTATTAAAAAAATATTCTTATCATTGATTTATTTTCTGTTTATTTTGCAGAGCTGTTGCAGGACTTGTTGGACAGTTTTCGTACATCCATTAACAGCAATGACCATCAGGTAGGAATGTATTGCCGACTTGTGCAAACTGAAAAATACTGATAAATGAATGTATCACTATTATTATGTGCTGAAAAAAAACCGTCTTACTCGAATTACCATCATTTATTCATATCCCAGCCCTATGAAATAAAATCAACAAAAAAGTCTCTTTCAAATATACTAAAGAATGTACATTTTTTTTTCTCTAAAGAATAAAAAAGCAATAACGCATTGCATAGCAAACATTCCACTTCTGCAGGTTTATTTTTGCATTTTATCTCCAAAGCCTGCTGACAGACAGCAAGTGCAATGGCAGCCGCTCCGATTAATCAGATAAAGTGGAGTAGAGACCACCCATTCATCATCAGGAGTGATCAATATGCTCAATGCCATGGTGTCACATGGTGTAAAAAGCAATAGGAACTCCCTGTAGGCTCTCTTATGTTAACACGTGTTCCCGGTGTATGTAAATGAATAAATAGACTGAACACAGAAAATATTCAATTCAAATTTATTTATGTAGCGCCAAAAACAAACAAAATAACGTCATTATGTTAATGAATGGACGGCTTTCCAAAAAGACACAAAATTATTCAATAATCAAAAATGTGGGCCTCACTCTAATTATGTGCGGCCCCCAAAATAAATGCAGAAAATGAGATAAAACACACAAAATGATAGAATAATACACCAAACAACACACAAAATGCATAAAATGACTTAAAACACACAATAGGACAGAAAAATACACCAAGCAATAGCAAAAATACACACAAAACAACTTCAGGCGCAGCCAAAATGAGAGAAAATTAAGCAAAATGACAAGATAATAAACAAAATTTACAACTAAAAAACACAAAAAAGCCTTTGTTGTCCTTGTATTAATGCTTAGATTGGGCTTTACTTTAAATGCTGACATGAATGCTAAAAAAATGTGGCCCTCGGATCATTAAAATCACATTTCTGCCACTTCTCCATCAAATTTCAGTGCCTTTTCTGCACATTTTTTCCCACTTTGAGCACCAATAAACACTTTCTACCTTATTTGTTGACCCATTATTGTCAAATTCACAATTTATCAAGACCATTGTTCCAATATTGACACTTTAAACCCTTTTTTTTTTTAACCACATTTTCTGTCCAGTTTTGGCCACTCTAATTTGCAACTTTAAACCAATTTCTATAATTGTAGGAGGAAAAAACAAACATTCAATATGGAATGTGTTTTTTTTATTTAAAACTCATTTTCGTGAGTTTGGGGTAATTGAACTGTCTCTAAAAATATTTCAATCAAATTTCAGTGTTCCAGAGCTTTGCATAATGACCAGCTTTCAAAGCAAAAAAACAAAAACACTCGTCTAGACAGAAAAGAACAGAAGATATGTTTGGTTTTTTTTTTTTGTCTTTTTTTACTACAAACTTCTATTTAGGAAAACACACAAACATCTGTGTTCATGTCCACTCTCTGGATTAGACGCTTGACATGATACTCAGGACACACACACACGCACACACACACACACACACACACACACACACGCAGACACGCTCGTGAGGCAGAACTAAGGAAAAATACAGGCTGTGGGTTGTCAACTAAAAATATACTCGTATAGTCACAAATCCAGAGAGGATCGTTCAGATCTGATTTAATCCGTTGTTTCATTTTGCGTTTCACAAACAAAGCCTCACATATTTGAGTAAACATTTTAAACTGATGTTTTCAGATTATAAAGATGCATTAAATGATGTAATTAGTCACAGACTCATGAGGTTTAGGATGATTTGAGTTTTAACCACACAATAAAGAACAGGTTTAAGTCATTAGTAATAATAAAGACAGAAGCTGAAAAGCTCACATAAAGCACTGAGAATCTCATTTTCTATCAGAAAAGCACTTCAGATATTTTGGAGTATATATAACATTACTTTTCCTTAGGATATTCAGCACACCTAATGATGTAGCAGGTCAGCTACATGGGTTCTCAACCTTGGGGTTGGTCAGGACCCCATTTGGGGTTGTGACACTAGGAGGGGGTCGCCAGATGCCTTCAAGAAACTAAAAATATTTTTGGAACAATTTGAACCAATTTTTACTTAATTTTATCATTTTTCTACAACTACATCATCACTTTCTTGCCATATTTTTGCTCCTTTCAATGCATTTTTTGCTACATTTCTCCCATTCCTGTCACTTCTTTTCCATGAAATTAACTGATCTGTTGATAAATTTAGACAAAATTGACAGAAACACATTCTACAAAAAAAAAAACAAAAAAAAAAAAAAACTGCACAATTGGCACATAATTGTGACTAACTTGTGATTCTAATATAAATGCGCAGCTGTTGCATATTTTCTCTGAAATTGACACAAACAACTGATTTCAGGAAGCGTCACGCAGTGGACTGGGAACCTACTAGTACTACTTCAATTAAAAAGGGCAGAAGTGTCATTAATCTCCTTCCTTCTTATAACACAATGATTAAAGAGCGTTGCCACACGTCTAAAGCCATCTGCTGCGTAGTGGCTGTAATGAACTCCAGGTCTGGATGTAAATGCAATGGCGTCATTTATCTTACCAGGTCTTTTTATCAAAGTGTTCACCTTTAGTGCTTTAGGAAGAATAAAGTCATTTATCCTCAGTCAGTCACATGATGACTCAGAATGCTGGACACATTAGGTTTGGCCTAAATGTATGCATTTTATTTTTGTCATTTATGATTTACTGTTTTTATTTCGAACAAATTGCAAATTCAATAATGCAAGAAACGGAATTACAATAAACAAAAGATTTGATGCAGATGGATTCCCTCCAGAAAAACAAAACAAAACTGTATTTACATATATTACTGCATACACAGTGGGTGGAAGTATAAACGTATTAGTCCCACCCCCTTTTTCCTGCATTACAGTAAACTAATAATCTATTTTTTGGCACCATGTTTTCTAACCATTGTGTTAATAAATTAATTTTGTCTCATCTTTAGACAATTTTATTATAATACACACAAAATAACATATTACGTACTTTCAAAATGTTTGTATACAAGATAGATATTTTCTTTATATTTTCTATTAAATTGCTTGATGTTGCACTCTTTAATTTCCATTGGCAAACTGTTGAGAATATTATTCCACACACTGATATACAAACGCTTTCCCTTGTTGTCCTCACACTCGCAGACCTGAAATTAATTTTACAGTAAAATGAATTCTTAGCTTACAAACTGAGAAGTAACAGTTTTACATCTTAGTTTGTATACGCCCTTTCCCTCTCAATAAAGAGTGTAAGAGAATGTTTTCTGGTAATAATTCACTTTTGGCCTTAAATACACTAAAAAATGACTAAATCTGCAAATTTAAGTAAAAATGGGTTGCTCATTTGTTTTGTCACTGCGTGTCTTTATTAATGCAATAATCAGGGGTATCTCCACTAAACCCATCCGTCCATTCATTACTGGTGAAGATAGAGGAGCTACAGTTTAATGGATGAGGGGATGTTTTGTCTTTCCGTCACTTTTGATAAATTGAGAAGCTGCATCAGCGTTAAGCAACTTTAAAGGTACTTAAAGAGTAGCTGTACATATTGTCTGAAGGTCAAAGGTGAAGTCGAGAGACTTGTGCCGTAGATAAGTCATCCTAACAATCCACTTCATCACGCTACTACTTATTGGATTTATTTATTTATTATGCTTTAAATGTCGCTTTGGAACTGAAAAGATTTTTCGTTCATTATCAGTATCTGTTTTTTTTTTAAAATCCCTTATCAGAAAGGCCTTTAATATGTATGGCAGAGTAGCAACTTTTACCACAATTGGGGCCACAAAAATGGGAGCAATGTTGTAAAAATGCATTAAAAGGAGCAAAACTATGGCAAGAAAAAGTGATGAAAATAGGTTTAAATATGGCAAATTTGGTGTAGTTGCAGAAAAAGGATAAAAAGTAGGTAAACGTGGGCTCAGATTGTAAAAAAAAAGGCATTTTGCGACGTCCTCCCAGCGTCTCACGACCCAAAGGTTGAGAATACCTGCTGTAGACGATAGTGGGCTCGCAATTAAAGATACGATACGTTTTGGAAAGGAAAAAAGACAAAAAAAATGCAGTTTATGTTATGTTATGTTATGTTATGTTATGTTATGTTATGTTATGTTATGTGCAGGTTGGCAGTGGATGACTCGATGTGGATTTGCCTCGACTCGTAATGTGGAGGAAAAGAAGAATAAATTGTTGTTTAATAAGGAAGTGTGATTTTAACTGCCTAATGGTCTCATGTATAGATTTAACATTGCAGTCAAATCACTGAGTCAAATCAATTTTTCAAAGTGCTTTTAAAATCCTGGATAGATTAAAACATAGCTGCACAAACACATCTACTTTCTAAAAAATGTTCCAGATGTGTTTGATATACTGTATAGCAGCCACACTTATTTATTTGATATCAAAAAGGGTGGAAGTAGATTTTTAACCCTTTAAAACCTGTAATATTAACATTTCTGCCTGTTTTTTTCTTTTTTGCTTATTTTGTCTATAAAACGGTCAGTAACTATCCTATGAGGAAGTGCTCTTTTCCTTTTTTCCCATAACACTTTAGACTTGCATTAATTGGCAGTTTTTTAAAAAAAGATTAGATTTAGTAGGAAGAAAACAATGAAAGCTCACATGAATAACAGATTAACAGATTTTTTTCAACAAATATATAAAATTCAGAATGTATGAAACTATTCACAATTAAAAAAATAAAGAAAGAAAATGTTTCCATGTTCCTAAAGGTGCAAAAACAGGTAACGATTACACTCGCAAGCCAAAGTGATTTCATTGCGGGCTTTTCTATGAAGGAGGGAACGTGATTAATGTTTGTAGGTTGTCAGTAAAGCGTAACATGTTAGCTTTCAGAAACAGTTGGAATGTATCCTATAGAGTGAGTTTTAACAGAGTTAAAGTAATTTTAATGTGAGCATACCAGGATGTAAAGGGTTAATTAAGAATTAGATTTTTCTGGTCTTTTAGATTGTCTTTTTTTTTTAAAAATCTATTTATTTGGTGATTTACTGCTGTTATATTACAGCATTTTTCGACTTTATCATATTCAGCCACTTCAAATTAGTAAATTATTCCAGCTTCATTTATTAATTATGTTTCTTGTTGTTTTTTTTAAGTTGAGTAATTGCACAAGTGCAGGCGTATTTCTATTTTTGTTCTGATTCGTTGTGTTGGGTTCATCAGAGGCCACACGTGGACGACTCACAAAGCTTTGCTTCACTTCCCTAAACTGTAGGCGTATATGACCATGTTTCCTGATCTGACTTTTCAGCAACTGCAGTTGCCCAAAGTCACTTTGCACTTTCAGGTTTATTGGAACGTTTTTTAGCTCTATAATTTAAATATAGTTGGAAATGTGATTTAACATGCAGCAGTTTATAAACAACATAGGTTTCTTCTATTTTTATATATAATAACTTTATTAATGTTAGGGAAACTCTCTTAAGATTTACAGTTAATGGATGTTTTTCTTTGACAGCATTGACTAACTTTAGGGAATTCAAACCTCTGCATTAAATAAAAAAAATGTGATTATCTAAAAAAAAGCAAATTTCAGCCAATAAAAGGAGTAAATTAAATAAATCTACACTTGTAATTCAAAATAAATCTAAAAATATAATAAATATGTCTGTTTGCTACACAGGAAATCAATATCTTTGTTTTGTATGAAAAACAAACAATATTTACTATGGGGATTTTTATTAGTTGTGGGGAAAAAAAGCAATCAGCGATTAATCACAATTTTATTATTGACAACAATGAATGTATTCTTAAATTTCCAAAGATGGATTATTTACATTTTTCAAATTGTACAGGTTTCCAACAATCATGAAATTCCTGGAAAAGTTATGGAATTTGAAAAAACGATTTTCCAGTCTTGAAAAGTCAGAAAAGTTTTGGAATTATAGACCATTCTATTATTTTACCAGCATTGGGAATCACGAGATTCCCGATGAATCTCGAAACAAATTCACGGAAATTCACTCTCCGCCTCATTTATAAAACTGTGCGTGAGATCACTTCAGCTGGCGTACGCTAAAAACCAGGAAATACAAACACAAAACTACAGAGAAATGAAACATTTAGATTTAGCAGAGGTGAATCCCAGCTGTAAGAAGTGACTATGTACCAATAAAAGAAATCTCACACTGAGGAAGTCGTCTATTGTTGTTGTTTTTTATACTACTTACATTTATTGATAAACAAAAGGTATATTTTCTATATTTGACTAAAATTGTCTTTGGTATTTTTTCCACAACCAAAATCCAGAACAAAAAAATATAATAGAATAGAATTGTGTTAAATAAACTGATCATATCTTTTCTTTTTTCATTTTAACATTTTTATGTTGATTTTGACTGTTATTTTATGTCATTGTGTGATTTTAAGTTTGTTTGTATTTTGCTTTTATAGATATTTATTGTTCTTTTTAAACATGCTTTAATTATAAACAGACTTGACTTGAGAATATGTTAAGGTTTCATTTATTCAGACAACTTTTTTCAGGAAGTTTACTTTGAAATTTTACATATTATTTCAAGCTAAATTCACATCCTTACATCGATCCCTCGAGCATTTATTTTCTTTGTTGCCGCTGAAAGATTTAACGCAATAAATCTACTTTACTGTCTAACAGATGGAAATCATTATCCACTCACTACAGGAGGCAGAAACGATTGTTAACAATGTGAGGAGGAGAACTTTAGCACTTATGTCTTCAATTTGTTCGGGTAAAGTGAAGTTGTTATATGCATCATTCAGTTATCTTTTTATCCAAGATAAGTTGCCTCCATATAAGTTGTCAGCAGTGAAATTCTGTGTAAACACCAACCAACACTGGAAAAAAACAGCTTCTTTTGCTTGTTTTTCCACTATTATTTACACAAAGATTCAGGTAATTGTAAGAGAGAGACAGTTAGGTCACATAGTGAACATAAAGCAAAAGAGTATTTACTTTACAACTGAACTCACCTTAATAAAAAGGTTATTTCTCACATTTTGGTGAGTTCATGGAGGTTGTGCAAACAAAACACTCATGACTGAAGATCCTGCACAACTATGTTGGAAGTTTGGCTATGATCTGTAGAACCAAGTAGGATAAAAGTACATTTCCTTTTTTTTTTTTTTTTACTTGTCTATACATGCTGTCAAAGGTCAACACTACAAAAAGTGCAATCATTATGAGACAGCAACGCATGTTTTGTTGTTGCAATGAAAATAAATTGATTTGTTTTATTGTGACCATCACCAGCCCTTCCTAAGGAAGGATAAAAAATATTTTATTATAGGAGGATATAAAAAGGGAGAGCAGTGTTACACCTAGGTGGAGGGGAAAGGGAGCAGGGAGGAGAGACTCAAGGCAGGAAATAGAAAGGGTGGGGAAGAATAGATTATTTTACAGTGAGGGTGAGATGTGAAGTTGAAGAACATATTGTGCTTATTATGTTGTGTAATCATGCCAGTATGATGACATGTGTGAAGCTTAGCTATAATGGTGGTGGGTGTGGACAGGGGGAATGAGTGAGTGGCAATACCTAAAGCAGGTATTTTGGATTAACGTGTCTAAAGTTAAGCCCAGTATGAGTTTTATTCCATATCCCAAGGCGTGCCAGTGCATCGTAGACAAGTAAATGTGCAAAAACCGCTACCACAAACCCAGGAAGGCAAGGCAAGGCAAATTTATTTGTATAGCGCATTTCATACTCAAGGCAACTCAATTGTTTAAAATCAATAAGAACATTTAAAATCATCAGTAAAATTATCAACCAACACATGACATCAACAACATGACCAAAAATCTCTCTCTCAATCATACGCAGTAGAGAAAAAAAGTGCCTTTAACTTTGATTTAAAAATGTTCACATTGGATGCTGACTTCAGCTCTGCTGGCAGTTTGTTCCACTTCTTTGCAGCATAACAAATAAAAGCAGCATCACCATGTTTACTGTGAGCTCTGGGCTCCACTATCTGATCTGTGTCCATAGATCTATGAGCTCTGGGCTCCACTATCTGACCTGTGTCCATAGATCTGAGAGACCTGCTGGGTTCATACCTGACTAACATGTCACTGATGTATTCTGGACCAAACCCATTCACACATTTATACACCAGCAGCAGAACTTTAAAGTCTATTCTGAGGCTGACTGGGAGCCAGTGTAAAGACTTTAAAACTGGACTAATGTGTTCTGACCTCTTTGTTGTGGTTCAGACTCGAGCTGCAGCGTTCTGAACCAGCTGTAGCTGTTTGATGGAACCCAGTACAACATTTTCTGATTTGTATTTGTCTAATATAATGCTTAATGTTACAAACAAAACAAAATATCTTGAGCGTATATTCACAGAGGACTTATCTGATGATGCCGACATAAACAGACAATGTAGAACGTTGTATGCCCAGACGAACACGCTGGCGCGTAAATTTGGGTTTTGTACGAACAAAGTGACAATAATGTTGTTTAAATCATATTGTACACCTCTGTACACAGCGCACCTTTGATCGAACAATAAAAAAGGAACTTTGCAAAGGTTACAGGTGGCCTATAATGATGCTCTGTGTGTGCTTCTCAGGAGGCCGCGATGGTCCAGTGCGAGTGAGATGTTTGTCACTGCTGGAATAATTATGCTGCAAGCCACACTGCGGATGCTTATGTACAGTTTTATATGCCGTTTGAATAAGTCGGTGAATACAGTAATTGGGTCCCTGGTTGATGTCACCTATAGAGCCATTCGCTATCAGTCGAGGATGTGGAGTTCTTTTTAAAGTGACTGTGTAATTGTTATTTATTGTATTTTTGTTGGTGTTTGTTATATTGTGTCGTCGTGTCTCTTTGGACCTCGAGTCCATAATAAAGTTGAATTGATTGATCCTAACCCTAATTTTTCAGTAATTTTGGTTAATATTTTTAGAGTCCTCCCATGGTAGTTTTGTTCTTTTTATTGTTAGACATATTTGAAAATGAAAGAACACAAAATTCATTTTCGTGCATTCAGCCTCTTTTTTTAGATCATTTATCAGTTTTTTTTTGGTTAATATGACAACTTTTGCTGCTTTTGGTTGCTCTAAATAATCAGGAAAAGTTAAAAATGTCAATGTAAACCACTTTTGTTTTCCTAAAGATGATTAAAAACTAAAATCTGTGACCACGGGGGGCGACAGTTCCAACTCTGAAGTTTCATAATAGACAGTGAAGCAGAGAGGAAGAGCTCTCCCATGTGACCTTTGCTTCCCCTTAAACCGTGCGCAGCTGATGCTCTGGTAGAATCACAGACTGTTGAAGGACTTCCATCCAAAATGACTTCTGTTCTGATAATTACTTTTTATTGGGTATAATATATCGGGTAAAAATTACACGTTTTAGTGATAGTGTTCTAGGGTTAAATATGGTTTCTGATAAGTGATTATCACTGATTACACACAGTGGATCCAGTGTAAATGACCCGTGAAACTTAAGTTAAAATAAGGAAATGGACCAGACTATTATTGGAATTGACTGGAAGTAAGTGTGGGTGTTTGGTGTAATTCATATATATACATTTGCGTTAAAAATAATATATATATTTTTTTAACAATTACTGAATCTCTCCTGATCTTGGTCACACTGTCCTAAGTAGGCCAGATACCATCGTACACTAATAACATTTGCCAAGGTCTCTTCTCAGAGACTCTGTCATTGTTATGCTTAGCACTATCATTAGCATACAAAACCCCGAGAGCACAGGACAATTACAGATTCATTGGGACACACACACACACACATGGAAACCTCTGAATCCCAGACTGGTCAGCCTAAGCCTCTAAAACCCTTTGACCAAATAAACCCTGTGTCCACATCTGACCAGTAAACCCTACAACTTGACTCCGTCTCATTCCATTCAAAACCTCCACAACCCTTTCCGTATTCTGACACGTCTTTGGCCCAAATGGGTGAATCTAGCAAGTTTAGCACGCACGTGTCTGAGCATGCTGTCAGTTATCCACTCTTTTTCCATATTCAATGTAGCATAAATTATTAAACACTAACTGTACTGAATTTGTCTGTGATTCTTGAAATCCAAGATTCTCGAGCACATTTCTTGTTAGTTTATAGGTCAGTTTCTTTCAGACAGAAATTCAGACAGAAAACATGTTCACATGCAACTTTCCATACCATGTATTGTAGACAAACAATGAGTCACAACAGTTTTATTTCCTCCTCAACAGCCGTGTTGTGGTCTGTGTGGTTTTTATTGACCCCGGATCTTTTTTAAAAAAAAAGTTAAAGGAGAAGCTGTTTCCTGTGTCTGACGCTCACTCCTTCCTGTCAGGATGGTGGTTGTTGCTCTTACTGTCATTATATCTTAGTGTTTGAGGTTTCTTTTCATTTTTTTTTTTTTTTTTTACTTGAATAAAACCATTTACCGGCGGCACCTACTCGTAAATAATATAAACAGGTAGGATATTAGCACCAATGTATAGACATGCATTTAATTGATGTAAAATAAACAGTTTGACAGTTTTATTTGCACACATATGCAGCCGTGAAATACAAAGGGAGATTAATTTACGACACACATGAGTCAGCGCACGGGAAGCGCCTACTCTCACACTGAGACATGCAGGTGCCACAGTACACGGGAAGCTAATGTAGATGGATATCTGTTTACGCAGATCTTCTCCTCTGACGTCTGTTGCACAAACAGCCCCAGTGACTCACCTCGATATATCAGGTGTGTTATAGCAGAACAACCTGAGACCTCTACCTGTGCTCTGTGCTGCACCTTCTTAGTTACATCACAAGAAAACAAGATCACTCTCTCCTTTAACTTTTTAAGCAATCGAATGCAAACTTTTACAATAATCTAGGCAAGCCTTTGTTTGAATTAACCCTAGAACACATGAGTGGACTCTAAGTATATTTACCAAAATCTAAAACATGAGAGAAGACGCTGAAGCTACCCCAGAACCCAAGACACTAGGACAAACACAACTTCATGAAAATAATGTAAATATGTTTCCTCGGGTGAAAATCACCCACAGACAGTGTTCTAGGGTTAAATTCAACCTACATGTCAGTAGGTGGCAATAGTCAACATGAAACTGCAGCAAAGTTGTGTTAAATTAGTTAGATACTAAGCAGCATGACATTTTTTCAGTGCGTAAGCAGATTAAAATAAATGTGTGTAGAGAGTTCAATATTCTGCATCTCAGCTGAATGTTTGTGAAATGTAGAAACGGTGTGCACATTTGCTCTTAATGCTGGAGATGATATTAGATAAGGAAAGCATGGCAAACGCAGCTGGACGTGTTCTGTTCTCCTGTGAGTTGGCTTTGTGATGGATTGGCTGCCAGCCCAGGATATGAGTGTGAGTAAAGCTGGGCTGTTCTCCCAGAAACCCCAGTTAGAATAAGAGAGTATTGTGAACAAGTGCATGTCTCATAAAACAGAAAATCAACCAATCCAATCTTGTGACAGAAGAAGGAATAACAATGTAAATAACCATCAGCAGACGCTAAACAACATCTACTTGTTGGCTTAAGCTCACCTCAGGTTCCCCCCAGACATGCAACGACTAGGACACTAACCTCAGTGTCCTCAAAAATGAATATATCCCATATATATCCCATCCAATGGCTGACTCAGACATGACTCCAACCCTATCTTCATCTCTAACGGTGCTTCGACTGCTATTTTATTCTTTTCCTCTGAGGGCATGTACGTAAGCATTTTACTTATAACTAATGAGGAGACAAATAGCATACATCTTTATACCTCAGTGGATTTTTGATGGTTTATCATCAGATGTCTGCATTATCAGAGAAATCCAAGTAATGAGAGCTTTGTCAGTGGCGTTTAGGTTTGAGGTCGAGTCAGTTCTTCTCTGTCAGCTTCACTGTGCTGGGATGTTAAAGGGATTCTCCACTGTTTTTACAAATGTGGCCTAAAACCTTTGAAATGCACTTATTAGAAGATCTATACATAACAAACGCATTATTATGCACCATATTCGTTTTATTAACTTTTAAAAATTAGACTATTTTATAGTTTTAGAGCCTGTGTTTCACCATCTTGAAATCATGTGATTGATGATGTTCCAAGCCCCATTTGCCTGCTTGTTTGAATCCTTTTGCAGCTTTTTGCATCAAAATGCCAAGCAGAGAAGAAGAGCTCTCCTCAGGTACCTTTATCTCCCATAAACAGTGCACTAACATGCTCTGGTGGCTGAAGTTAGCGACTAATCATGGACTGTTGAAGAACTACCACCCAAAAGGACCTGTGTCTTCAACAGTCTGTGATTACCCGCTTAACTTCAGCCATCAGAGCATCAGCCATGCACTGTTTAAGGGAGAGTAAAGGTCCCTTAGGAGAGCTCTACTTCTCTGCTTCATTGTCTCCTAAGAAACCGCAGAGTTGGAACTGTTGCCCCCTGTGGTCACAGTTTTTGTCATTGTTCGGTAAACAAAAAAAAGTTTACATCAACTTCCTTTTCCTGATTATTTAGAGCAAACTTATTACAACTTATGGCCCAAGGGCCAATTCCGGCCCTTTGGAGCATCCAATTCGGCCCACAGGAGAAAGTAAAAAATACAGAGAACACAAGCATCATTGTGTAAATGAAACACTCCGGGTGCTTATATCACATGATTGTAGTTATTTTCATTGTCAAACTGTTGAAAAAACCTCAAAATTCTTACAAAATTCTTCAATTTTTCCTCCAATCATTACATAATATTTTCCTTAATTAAATAGAAATTAGTCACAAAATCTGGGAACTTTGATGTGAAGATCCTGTTGGAATGGATTTCTATAACCAATTATTTGGATATTGTCGGTTTCTTACATATTTTGTATTTTATGTATATGTAGAAGTGCAAACTAGAGCACAATAATGTTGCAATATCTTTTTTTCCCACATAAATTTTGTGGCCCACTTCAGATCAAACTGCTCCGTATTTGGCCCCTGAACTGATTTAGAGCGGACAATTTAGCACAAACTGGCATTTTGACCAAAAAACCTGCTAAGCGATCCAAAAAAATGCTAAATTATTTAAAAAGCAGGCTTTACGTTTCACTCCAATAGGAAACAATGGGATGTTTACAGGCAGTGGGGCCGTGTGACATCATCAATCATGTGATTTCAAAATAAAGGAACACAGGCTCTAAAATGGTAAAATAGTCCTATTTTTAAAAGTTAATAAAATGAATATGGTCCATAATAATGCATTTTGTTTGGCTCATATCTTCTAAAAAGTATAAGGTTTTATGCCACATTTGTAAAAAGAGTGAAGTACCACTTTAGGAATCCTCTATTGTTACCAAACTAAACAAGAACTTGACTGCGGGAATTCAAAAACACTGCTAACAACTTGGTAAATTAGTGCACAAACAGGTTTAAATACCAGTAGGAGGACCGTAACTATCACATGATGAACAGATTCTTTCTTTCTACATTTTACCACATAGTCCATTAATTAATGTAGAAAACTCATTTGTAATCTTTTCTGGCTTATAAAATCCCAACAGAGGATGGCTCGCTATTGTGTGCATGAAGCTGTCCCAGCATAGCCTCAGGCCACTGTGCAGCAATCACTGACAGAATACGTCCAGACATGTCTCAGTGCTACTTTGACACATGCACACACACACACAGACACAGACACAGACACAGACACACACACACACACACACACACACACACACAGAGACAGGTTGACAATCCTATTTAATCAACATGCAGTAGAGATACACGCGCACGCACATGCACGGCTCCATGGACGGTGCTAAGAAAACAGCTGCCACTGTTTTATAGCCTGATAAGAAGCACTGGGTGTTTAGTTGCACTCTGACAACATGGGACTGTAGACAGTGACCTCAGTGACACTCAGCATGGCAGAAAGAATACACAATACATACTGAAGTACACGCAAAGTCTCACTTGGGAATTAATTACAAATCGCCTTCAGATATTAGAATTTATTTTTTTAAATCTGTCTGTTTATCAGATTATTTTGGTTGGACCTGTGATAGGATAGGAGTCCTGTGTAAGGTGTACCCCTATGTTTTTCAACCTTGTGGTCTTAACTCCATGTGGGGTCACCTGGAATTTAAATGGGATCACTTGAAATGTCAAGTAATTGATAAAAAAAAAAAAAAAAGAAACAACTCATTAGAAATACTTTTTTTTTTGGTAAATTTTCAAAGTGAAACAACACCCAATCTTAAACTGTATTCTATATTTTCACTTTGTTTTGTAGTCAATAAAAGTTATAATAATAATAATTATAATAATAATAAAATGCAGTTAAAATATATATCTGAGCTGACACAACTTGTCACTAATCCTGGCTACTCTGAAATTCATAACAAACATCATCAAAAACTAATTCTAGAAAAAATGTCTTTATGGTTGCCAGGAAATTCTTGTAGAATCAGTGTAGAATAGGTAAACTAAATGTTAATTTAAGGAGTGTTTACAGTAGAAATTTCAACCTATTACATTTATTTTTTGGGCAAAATGATTTTTGATTTTTTTAATCTACGAAATCTACACTGAGACTGTGTTCGAAATGTCACACTGTACTACACACTACAAACTCAATGAGTATATACTGTCTACTATATACTAAAAGTATGATTAGGATGATGAGCGTTCCCACTGAAGTATACTTTCAAATTTCCCAAGATGCATTTGGAACCTACGTCAAAAACCTGAAGCACACAGAGGCTAAATATCTCTGTTCATTCTCCACCTTTAAAAAGTTCTGAAAACATTTTAAATGAGAAAGTGTTTTTCAGAGAGCCGACATTATGCTACTGATAAAACTTCTGGTTAACTTCAAAACAAGAGCCTTATTTACAAAAGCATTACAAAAAACAAAACAAAAAAACTAATGGATGACAAGAAGAGATGCTTTTATTTTGAAAAGGGGATGTTTGATTTGTAGCTTGAAGCTGGTCCCAGGACGATTTTTACATTCTGCTCGCAATGCATCATGGGACGGTTGAGTATTACTAGGGTGCTCATTATGCATACTTATAAAATATCCCCATATAATATACATCCAGGTAGACATTTACAGCACAGCCTTTGTCAATAAACAGAGAGTTTACAGTGGAGATCAAAACAAACTTTTGTGCAAAAATTTTTGGGCAAAAAAATCTTTGATTTATTGATCTATGACATAATCACTATCAACATTTCAGAAAGTGTGAGCTACTTCATAGGTACTGAATAATTTGAAGGGTTACCAGTTAGAAAAGCACAATTTAAATACTAAATGTTCACGGTTTCACTTTAATTAGAGGTAAAGATAATAAGTTAGGCTAGCAGTAACTTAAAAAGGTAGGAAATGTTTAAGTTTTACTGTATTTCTCCCAATTTTTGCAGTTGTTTCATTTTCATTACATCTATCTACATCTACATCTATTTTACTAGATACTGACAAACAACTTTTAACTAATCGTATAACACGTAACATTTGTAAAATGGAACAATTCTGTTATTTTACAATAATCCGCCTTGCGTTTTTAAGAATATATCTTATTAAATATATATATATATATATATATATATATATATACAAGATCTGCAACACTTAAAAACATTCAGTATGTCACGATGTTTCAGTGAAAATAAACATTTAAACATGGTTAATTTAACACTAACACTTTATCACGTGCAGCAGTATTTAACTCTACTAACTACATCTGTCATATGTATTTATCTTTGTGAGTTTGAATCCTGGAAAATCAATCAGATTTTAGATGGGGCTCATTGGTGACCATGTGGGCACCGTGTTGTGATCCCTGATCTATGAGGTCTACACTATGTCTTCATCTGATTAAAAAAAACAAAAAATAAACATAATTTCCAGCAGCTTTAAATGGTCAAAGCATGAGACGGTGTGGTCGAATGTGGGCACAGACATGCTGGTTTGACCTAAACACAGACACTGATAGCATCACATTTAGTTCAGCAAATATATCAACTTTCCGTCTTCCTGAAAGAACGTGCAAGCTCACACTGCATCATCATCCCCATGCACTAAAATCATTATTACGCCCCTACGTATCAGGCCGTCACATGTTTGCTCTACTAGCATCTGGCAGGCGGTGCAGAGCAGTGAAGGTACACAGCTGTGATATTTCTCTCTCTCACAGAAACCAGCAGCGTTCTCATCAATCTGAGCGTCACTATCCTGTAAAAAAACAAACACTGATAAAGCGTGCTATCTTTGGTTCCCTCATAACATACAGTATATACTGTACTATGCCTATAGCTAATGCACCAGTGTCTATTAAATCTTATCTTTTCTTGAGTTTTCCTTCAGGTTCTTATTATCTGTTGATGTCAAACATGAATTTTACACTAAAAAAATCATTCAATAAATAAATGATCTACTCTCCTCTGTATTCCACAGTTACACTGACTGTGGTGTTTATATATATATTTAAGAATAGATCGGCCAATGAAAGCACTGCCAGGTCGGAGGAATCATGAGCGATCACCCAATCAGCTGCCAATTTTTTTTACCTCTGATGATGAGTCACTGTGACAAAGTGCAACCAAGAAGCTGATTGGGTGGAAGAAACTTGGAATCAGTAAGCAACAGCTTGTCATTGGTGGAGGCAGTGACCAATGACAAAAGCTTCAAGAGGAAACCACTTTGTTTTAGGGAGGATGAAAATGGGTTGAAGTAATAAAAATAAAGAGACAGCATTTTTGGGTAATACTTACGTTAATGATTATGAGGTCATTCACACGTCAATAATCTGCTCTGCTATAAATTAAGTTACAAGCTTCTGAATTTCAATATATGGGTTTTTAGTTCTAAATTAAACCCAAAAGTTTGGGATTTTGGAAAATTTGACCTCAAATGTACACCGAAAAACAATAAAATCTCTTCTCTTTTGGAACCTTAACAGTTAATTGTTGAGCAACTCGTCTAAACGAGCAAAAGGTGAGCACATAAACAGGCTTTTAAGTTGTTGCTCCAGGGTTTTTCAACCTTGGGGTCCAGACCTCATGTGAGGCCGCCTGGAGTTTAAATGGGATCGCCTAAAATGTCCAGTAATTGATGAAAAAAAAATCTTTAAACTCAAACAACTGTATTTTATACTTTCACTTTGCCAAATATAAATCTAGTTCAAATAAAGTGCAGTGACAAAAATAAAAACAAACCGAGCTGGCACAACTTGTCAGTGAATTTATACGACAGTGTAACAAACATGATCAAAAAGGGGTCAAAAAGACATTCTTGGTGTCAAAATGGGGTCACGATCCAAAAAAGGTTGGGAACCACTGTGTTTCTCTTTCCTAAATGGAAAACTTTTTTTCATCCCCATACAAAGTCAAATTTTAGTTACTTTAAAAAGCAACAACTGGGAAACAACTTTAAATGCACAATATTACTAAAATGCTGGATAAAATCACAGTCACATGCATACGTATAGAAAAATGACACATTTTATAGCAAACATTTTATTACAATCCCTGTGTAAAGTATTCAAAAAGCCTTATTCTCTAATCAATGAAGTGTTGCAGAAATAAATCCAATTTTTGTTTTAGTTCAAACTGTTATTAATCATCCATAAATAAAATGTGTGCTTTCAACAAATAAGGGTTTAATAACTGTGATTCAATGACAACCAGATCTCTCTCTGATCACTATCAGGGCTCTGTGATTGGCTCCTTACACAATCTGGGTGGGGCTTTATATTGTGGCGTGACAGTTTTTAACCAGGGTGATTCAACTGGAAAGTACCTGAAAAGACGCACCAGTAGTCACTGCAAGGTCAAGTTCACTTAACGGTGTGTGTGTGTGTGTGTGTGTGTGTGTGTAAATTTTTAACTCTCTCTGGATACAACCAGCATCATGAAAGGTGTGACTGAAGTTAAAAAAATAAAATAACTTTATTTTATGTATAAAAAACCCCCATTTTTAATCAATGAAATGAATTTTCCCTCATCAAAGTTACGCCTTTCCTCCTCATGCATATACATTACAATTATTATTGCTTATTATCTGATTATTATGGTCTACAAACTTATTTTTTTATTTTTAATTTAACGCTTTAGTGCTCTAAATCAGTGTTTTTCAACCTTCAACCAAATTTTAGGTGGGAAGAGAAGCAATTTTAACATTATTCTGTCCTATAAATTTATGCAAAGTAATGGATGTTACAGACAATATACAATCTTTGAATTTCCTTGAGTTTGTGACCAATTTTTATTCAATTTGAGAAAAACGTGTAGAATAATTCTAATAAAAATGTAGGATTTTGGAAAAGATAAAGATTTCATTTTCAACAATTTGTGATTGGGAAAACTGGCAAATATTGTGGATATTCATTGAATTTATGTATTGGTAGGAAGGGCTGAGATGTCTATAACTGAATTACTTTTACTGTCATTTCGACTTTATCCTGCGGGCCAAATTTGATGCTCTAAAGGGGCACAGTTGGGGCCCCCAGCCCTTGAGTTTGACACATGTGCCATATGGGCTCGTCTTAAATGTCTTGTAATTGATAAAAATAATTCATGAATAAAAATACATTTTATATAATATTTCATTATTAAAACAATGCACAATGTTAAACAACATTCTCGAATATAAATCTAGTTTAAATAAAATTCTGTTTAAAGAAAAGAAGAAAGAGTTAAAAAAAGATAAATTAATAAATAACATACAGTGTGAACATATCTGAGCCGGCACATCTTGTCACTTTGTGCACAAATACTGGTCGATAGAGATTTGCAATATAAAAATGAGAACCACTGCTTTAAATCAGGCATTTCATTACCTCTACTTTTAATTAGTCATTGATACAGTAATTAGTTGAAGCATTCAAATATGTACAGAAATAACAAACATCAATAAAAACTAAAAATGTCAGTCGATATTTGACTATTTAAATACAACTACGGCGTAAATAATCTAAATATTTATGTCTGTCATTGTTTACACCTGATACATATCTAAGTGTAAAATACATAAAATGATACATTCAACTCTGGACAGGTGATCAGTTAATACATATAATTAATATAATAATAGTTTGCTGTATAGCTCAGACATCTGAGAGAAGTAATAATAACTGATGCATAGTCAGTCGTACTTATAAAGTGCTGAATCACGTCTTCTATACACACTTTGTGCGGTAAAACCTACTCATTTCATGTGCGTCATCAACCATATTGTGATGCATGTGATCACAGCGATCTACAGTGTGAGAGACACCACTTCCTCATTTGGACTGTTTTGGTTTCCATTTCTGGGAAGTCAGGGTATGTCAGAGGACACACACATGGCAAAAGTTAATGATTCGCTTCATTTCAATTTGTTCTCTTAACCAGCGATTCTCAACTGGTGGGTCAAGACCCAAAAGTGGGTCGCAGACCTGTACCGGGTGGGTCGCGGACAGCTGGTCAAAAATAAATAAATGCTTAACGCCTCATGTTGGACTGGTCTTTTATTTTCAAAGAAACTTTTCCTTTGACAGACATTCTGTGAAATGCATGTTGCACAGGAAAATATATAGATTTCTTAAAAAATAATAATAACAATATATACTTGTCGCGTACTACAAAGTATAGTAATTTAATGCTTCTTTGGACTAAAATGAAACATTTTAAGTTTATTAAAGTATACTTTATAAGGTCATTTAAAGTTTACAAAAGTACACTTGCAATACTGCCTCAGTTTTAGTACACAATAAGTATACTTGTAGTACAACTATAAGCTTTAGTATAAGTGTAAGTCTAGTCTTAGACTTTTCTTTATACTTTTCAGTATACTTCTCATAAGTATATAAAATATAGTATATAAAATGTACACTACAAGTATACTGCCTCAGTCATAAAGTATACTTGTAGTACGCTTGAATAAACTACTTTTTGCTAAGGGTCACAAAACAGCCTTCTGTCTTAACCAGAACAAACACATTAGTCCAGTTTTAAAGTCTTTACACTGGCTCCCAGTCAGCCTCAGAGGAGACTGTAAAGTTCTGCTGCTGGTTATAAATGTGTGAATGGGTTTGGTCCAGAATACATCAGTGACATGTTAGTCAGGTATGAACTCAGCAGGTCTCTCAGATCTATGGACACAGGTCAGATAGTGGAGCCCAGAGCTCACAGATCTATGGACACAGGTCAGATAGTGGAGCCCAGAGCTCACAGATCTATGGACACAGGTCAGATAGTGGAGCCCAGAGCTCACAGATCTATGGACACAGGTCAGATAGTGGAGCCCAGAGTTCACAGATCTACGGACACAGGTCAGATAGTGGAGCCCAGAGCTCACAGATCTATGGACACAGGTCAGATAGTGGAGCCCAGAGCTCACAGATCTATGGACACAGGTCAGATAGAGGAGCCCAGAGCTCACAGATCTAAGGACACAGGTCAGATAGTGGAGCCCAGAGCTCACAGATCTATGGACACAGGTCAGATAGTGGAGCCCAGAGCTCACAGATCTACGGACACAGGTCAGATAGTGGAGCCCAGAGCTCACAGATCTATGGACACAGGTCAGATAGTGGAGCCCAGAGCTCACAGATCTATGGACACAGGTCAGATAGAGGAGCCCAGAGCTCACAGATCTATGGACACAGGTCAGATAGTGGAGCCCAGAGCTCATAGATCTATGGACACAGGGCAGATAGTGGAGCCCAGAGTTCACAGTAAACATGGTGATCCTGCTTTTAGTTGTTATGCTGCAAAGAAGTGGAACAAACTGCAGCAGAGCTGAAGTCAGCATCTAATGTGAACATTTTTAAATCAAAGTTAAAGAAACTCTTTTTCTCTACTGCGTATGATTGAGAGGAAGATTTTTGGTCATGTTGTTGTTGATGTTTGTTGATGATTTTAAATGTTTTTGTCAACTTTAATGTTCTTATTGATTTTAAGCTGTTGAATGTTATGTGTTGCACTTTTTGATCATGTAATGCACAATGAGTTGCCTTGTGTATGAAATGTGCTATACAAATAAATTGGCCTGGCCCTTGCCTTACCGGTCTAAAGTTTTAGAACACCCTAATTTTTCCAGTTTTTTTTATTGCAATTCAAGTCGTGCAAGTCCAATGAATAGCTTTGAATGACACAAAGGTAAGTATTGAACAGCCAGAGGTTAAAAAAAAGGTTTGGTTACCAAAAATGAAAAATAATGTACTTTTCAGAATTATACAAATAGACCTTTTTAAGGGAACACAAAGGGTTAACAATTTAAAGCTGTTCTGCAGCAATGAAGGTTGAATCAGCCTTGAAAGCTGGTGCTACTCATTCCTACAGGTGTTCCAACTTTTCCTGGTTACTTCCAACTCCCTCTGTCTGAATAAGAGCAGTGTTGGAACACACAGTGGTACCAGACCCTCATGAGCATCAGCTGAACAGTATTGTTCATGGATTCCATCATTTCTTTTTCAACTCAAATTGCTTATTTGTTCTATGCTTTCATTTCCGAGTGCAATGACACAATAAACTGAATAATTTTCAGCAAAAAAAAATGGAAAAAGTGTGGTGTTCTAAAACTTTTGACCAGTCATGTATTTTAAATCTGACTGTGATTTGGGGGTTTTATATTTGTGCCCTAATGGTTACTGCTGTTATCGCTGTGACAACAGGACACAAGATAATTAAATAAATAAGTAAACCATCATCACACTGCCGTCTGGATGTCAATCTATGACAAAATTAACAATTAAAGCATAAGTTCAACCTAAAGCCCTTTTTTTCCCACTGAATACATATTGATCAGGTATGAAGTGATGTTGTTTATTGATCCTAGTCACACTCTTCACATTTTAGTCTAAGTATTTAAATTTTGCTTTTTTAGTTGTAAAATGTCAGTGACTTCCCTCTATGGGTTGAATGTCAGCTAATGCAATTTAATTTTGCTATTGGCTGAGATTAGATCAGTGACATCACTAACTGTCAATGTTGGCCCCGCCCCCCTATAAAAGATGGCCGGAGGAACTAGCGCTGCGTCCGAAGAGTCCCTCCTATCTCATTTCCTATCCACTTTTCCTTAACTTCGTGGATGACGTCACAGGGTTAATGAAAGGTGTTAGGAGAGGAGTTAGGGAAAGGTGATCACGTTTGTTTTGACAATCAGACGCACTTCCACAAGGTGATGTAATAATCTGACAGCGGTGAATGATAGTGACGTCTGCCGTGGTGAAAAAACTACACATTTCCAAAGATGAACTAAAAGCACATTTATAACACTTTCTGCTGATACAATTTAAAAAAATCACAAGATTTGAATGTAAAAGAGGTTACCAGGCTACGAGGAACAAAAGTGAAACTAAAAGAACGTCACATTGAGAATGGTTGCTCACACTCATCTTCTACTCAGAAATATGAAATATGTTGAATAAAACATAATGTGGCTACAATTGTCTCTGATTCCCTTCTCATTGAACCACAAAGTGTCTG
The DNA here is from genome assembly GCF_900634775.1 of Gouania willdenowi. NCBI lineage: Eukaryota > Metazoa > Chordata > Actinopteri > Blenniiformes > Gobiesocidae > Gouania > Gouania willdenowi. Next base: position 4,870,341 of record NC_041058.1, read on the forward strand.
TTTTATGTCAGTTATAATCTGATAATATGTCTGAATATCATAATATATGGGTTTTAGATTATTTAAAGTTGTTCAAGACATATTATTGCAATGGTAACTTACATGATCTGGGTTACTTATCATGAGTTTCAGTGAGCACTCTGGTGTGTGTGTCCCTTTAAATATTGTCCCGCAAGGAATTGTGGGTCAGCATTATAGCATCTTCTTTGGTAAAGGATGCATCAGCGTTTCCTAGGCTAAAGGAAGTTATAAAGGAAGCATTGAGCCTCTTTTCCTGAGCTTAAAGAGAACTCAAACGCTCTTTATCACGGCCACCACTTAAACGCTTCCGGGGGTTAAGGAAAAGTGAATAGGGAAGGAGATAGGAGGGACTATTCGGACGCAGGCTAGGTTTCCTCAGTGAGCATTGATTGACAGCTCCATGTGGAACTGTGCAGCGCTATGGGGGTGGGGCTGATGCGACTAGGCGTGTCTTAACTACTCTAGAAGCCACGCCCATAACCAAGGGATTTTTTTTAAATTTCACCCTAGTGGTAGATCAGGAAAAACCTAGGAGTGGACTTAGACTTCATTAGTTACTGCCGTTATTAGCATGACAACTGGACTCAAGATAGTGAAATAAATACGTAAACCCGCTCGAAATGTATTTTCCTTCTTTAAATTGACAATATATATAGACAAAAGTCTTGAAAGAAGACTTTTGTTTGGTTTCACAGAGTTGAACAAAGGACAGCCTGTCTGCAGGATCTTTTTTGATTTGATAACCTTATGTATTTGAGTTTATTTTACCCTTTCTCAATGAGTTTAGTGGTTTCACTGTCACAAACCAAAACCATTGCAGATTTTTGCAGATCTAGATTTTAACTATATACCTCATGATTTAAACTGTTATCCTCATTTTGGGAGATAAAAAAAAAGATTGTTTGTAAAAACTATATAGGATTAAAACTGACGGGCTGTGCCCCAATACAAATATCGTTCAGTGTCTTTGAATTTGGATTAAAAGAGAATATATCTACAACTGAATTATTTGGCAATTAACACAATCCTTGGGGGTTTGTGTTTATAAGTATGTGTTGGTGTGATAATGGAGATAATTGCACTGGAGAAGAAGGGATTCAGGAGAAGAATTCAGTGCATATGGAAATGAATGTACATGTGAATAAAGTAAACTTGTGAAAGCAATAGTTTGGTTTACAATAATGCAAAGAAAGAAAAAGTTGCAAACAAACAAAAACAATCAATGCAACACAAAGCAACACAGACCATCAAAGATTCTTGATATATTCCACAAAGCTGTAAGTGAAAGCATTATCAAGAACATTGCACAAGCCTTTCAACTTCTCCACTGTAGTCAGGTGTGCTCATCGCATCATTTCCCCCTCAGCCTGAAACATCCTCTTTGGGAGCATCCAGTGTTTTAGTCGCCTGAGGTGATGCGGCACCGCTTTGATACCTTTTGTTTTTGAAGATGTGAAACCTTTTGATTCTGAAACCTGTGGTGGAGTTACTGCAACTGCTCATGGGTTTTCTTTACCCTAAGTGGGATTTTAAGAGTTGTTTCGCCAGCTTCACAGAGATTAGATGTGTTTACCTGCACGCCCCATTTGCACGTTTTTTACAGTGAGTCAAAAGGGCTGATGAAATGTTACAAAGGTGTGTAATGAGGAGCGTGGCTTCACAAAGAGGAACTCTTAACTTACATGTGTCTCAGTAAACGTTGGGTTTTTGGTCCCTCAGAGAAGCATTTTTATTGTTGTCTAACTGCCTAATAAAGAATTGTTAATGACGGTGAGTTTTTCTCCACATGACATTAGTGGCAGCTCAAAAACCCTTTTTTTTATTTCACTGAGTTTAAATCCCTTTAAACTTTCGTATACTCTTTTACTTTTACTGCACATGCTGTTGAAGGTCAACACGACAAGAAGTGCAATCTTTTTAAGACTGAAATGCATGTTTTGTCATTGCAATTAAATAAAAATAATTGTATTTATTGCAAATAAATAAATAAAAATAAAATCCCTTTAAACTGTGCTTACATCAAAGACGATGCATCACAAAAATTTGTTTGGTAAGCCTGTTTTCCTCAAATAAATAAATAAATAAATAAATAAGTAAGTAAGTAAGTAAGTAAGTAAGTAAGTAAGTAAGTAAGTAAGTGAGTGAGTGAGTGAGTGAGTGAGTGAGTGAGTGAATGAATGAATGAATGAATGAATGAATAAACAAAAAATAAACAAATAAATAAGCACGTACAAAAAACAAACAAGCAAGCAAATAAATAAATGAATAAATGAATAGATAAATAAGTAAGTAAGTAAGTAAGTAAGTGAGTGAGTGAGTGAGTGAGTGAGTGAGTGAGTGAGTGAGTGAATGAATGAATGAATGAATGAATAAACAAAAAACAAACAAATAAATAAGCACGTACAAAAAACAAACAAGCAAGCAAATAGATAAATAAATAAATAAATAAATAAATAAATAAATAAATAAATAAATAAATAAATAAATAAATAAATAAATAAATAAAATACATTTAATGGAGATAATTGCATTGTTACCCTGACCATGCACGGATGGAGAAAAAAAACATTTTGTAGCAAGAACACTTGTTTGCAGAAAATCATGTTTTTGTAAATATTTCTGAAAAATATTTACTCTGAAATACATTTTCCTTTACAAAGGTTGGGGTTGGTTATTATAATGAATTATAATTAATATACACCTTAATATTTATTCCTTGCAATGAAGCCTTCAAAATTTCATGTGAAATTGTGATTCACACTCTTTTTTTATGCAGTATATTTTTTCTCTTTATTGAATTTGTTCTTTCTTTCTTTACTTTTGTGTTATTCTTTCACAAATAAGATACAATGGAATTTCATTCGTGAAGCACATTGGAGAACTTGTTGTTTTTGAATGACAAATAAAAACCTTTCTATTCTATTCTATATTCTATTATAGATAAATGGGTTAGGGTTAGGGTTAGGGTTAGGGTTAGGGTTAGGGTTAGGGTTAACATTAGGTTAACATTGCTCTTTAAGTTTCTAAACTGTAATTCTTGTAAAATGCCAGAATGTATTGAAACGTTTTGTTCATCTCTGTGTATTCACTGCATCACACCCTCTATCAAAGCTGTTTAATGATGGTTCTCTCTGCATATAGTCACATTTCAGCTCTATGGGAAGTATCTTTCTCACATAATCATCCAGAAACTTCTTTACATGTAAACCAAACAAATATGAGCCGATTTCTTTTTTTCTCTCCCACTGACAGGTTCTCATACTCAGAGGAGGAATGATGGGGCGAGAATAACAGAATCTCACTGAGTGACATGTTTGCTCTGCTAACTGTCAGCAATTATATGTTGTGTTTGACAAACCCGTCATTAACCCTTCAGGCAATGGCAGCTCGAGCTCCAGACGCAAAAACTCAACTGTTAATACGGACATGCAGCTTGTTCTTAAGCCCTAACTCTCAAATGATGATTTTATAAAACACAAACAAATATAAGATACCAATTATACTTTATATTCATATTCATTCATTCATTTCTCTAAGTCTTTTTACTACTTAAGCATCCACATCTCATTTCCCCTCTTCCTTCCTCGTGGGCCTTAAGTAAAGATCTTGAGTTCAGAGGAGGGCTTTGAACACAACTCAGCCTTATCAAAGGCTGAAAAAGGTCAAACCAGGACTCAGTACTTGAATGCATCGCTCACAGAGAGATAAACCACGTAACACCTGCAATTCTAACAAGATTTCTACCTCCTGAGAGCTCTTCATCTCAGTAAAGATCACGGCTTAGTGTGCGTGGAGAGAAAATCACAGAACTCGTGTTTTGCATGTGGTGTAGCCTCTCCTGACGCTGACATATTAAAGTGAGTGTGTTAGAATTTATCCACTGTGAATGAAAACTATATCAAAATGTATTGATATTCACACCGACTTTTAAAAACTAAACTATAGTCACATGGGACGACATCCAATCAGAAATCGTGTGATCATTAAATCTGTGCAGTATTTACAAACATTAATACATCCCATAATTTAAAAATGCTAATAGAGTCTTGATAAATAATGAAATAACGCTTTGCTTTCAGTGATGCTTTATGTTTTAGTCGACTCTATCTGTAACAGATTTAGGTGACTAAAATCTTTATTTCATTTAGTTCAAACTAAAACTAGATTATAATTGAAATAGTCCTGATGACTAAATGTTGACCAAAACTAAGTTTTAGTAAGACTATGACTAAAACTACATGAACATTTTCACTGGGATTTAGCACAAACGTTTTAGCAATATTTGAAATAATAATAGTTATTATTGATGATCATTTTTTATCATGCTGTCAAGCAAAAAAGGTCTGGGGCTCAAGTAGCACAGTGGACACCTACCTAGCTCCTTTCTGTGTAGAGTTTGCATGTTCTCCCTTTGCTTATGTGGAGATTTCTCCAGTTTATGTTTTTCTGGATGTGAGTGGCTGTTTGTCCGTCTGTGTGTGCTCTGTGATAGACCGGCTCCCTGTCCAGGGTGTACTCCTACTACAACCCTGAACAGGAATAAATAAACCAGAAGATGACGGAATAAAGGAAAAGCTTTAGAATGAGGATTAAGGATCCTTCATTGTAGCTTCCTGGTTTTAGTATAGCTATTGTTGGCTACAGTAGTACAGGCATGGGCAACAAGTGGGCCACGGCTTAAAGGTGCAGTCTGCAACTCTTCTAAAATAACCTTTTGTCATATTTGCTAAAGCTGTCACTATGCAAGGACAGCTTTACATCAAACTAGTAGTTTGTGTGAAAAAAACAGACTCACTGCGCCCCGCCCCCTGCTGCTCCTGCAGCCTTTGGCAGATTGCCAGAATGCACCGCGACCGAACAAAAAGAACCAAGCAGAGCCAGGATTGTGTTTCATGGGCTGTCTGACAGCTGTTGCTCACAGTCCCCGCCCCATTCCCGGAGCTAGAGCGCCATCTTTTTTACAGTGTATGGTCTGGAGGAGTAGAAGTAGAATTGGTAATTACTGCTGCTTGACTACATTATGATTGATTTGTAATTGTTACACTAAAACTCTGTGGTGCATGTGTTGTTTGTGTGTGTGCAGCAGCCTCCGTGTGTTGTTGTTGCTGCTGCTGAGGTGTGTGCACATTGAGAGAGGGAAGCGCTGCAGTGATATGCTTTTAACAAAGCATGTTATATTACTGTGATGTTGCTGTCGGACTAACATTAGCTTGTTAGCTCTTCTGGGGGAGAGAAAAACACAAGAGAAAAATATACAAAATGACAAGAAAAATACAATACAATATTGTTTGTTTCCTGCATCAATGCTCAGATTGGTCATTATTGTAAATGCTGACATGAATGTTGAAATTTGTTATAGTGCATGAACTTAAAAACACAGAAAATGTCATTTACTCACATTATTTTGTTTATGTTGTATTCTGGCCTAATGTCCAAAATATTTGCTATCATTAGTCTTTTAAAGCAGCAACTTTTTAATTAAGTCCAGCTTAGTACGTCTGCTTTCTCACTTGTTTCTTTGTGTCTTCGCATTACCATGCTTAAGGTGTTCAAAAGTTTTCATATCCATGTCTTTGGTTCACTTGTGGTCACATCTTTATAGCTGGAGATTAGTGTCGGTGAGTGAGGCAGCACTCATTCTCTCTCTTGAGCCGCTCCAGAGCTGCATATATATTATCTGCCTCCATGAAGCTGATGTAACTCTGAGCCAAAGGGTTGCAACACAGCGGCTGACACTGCAGCACCGCACACACATGCACACAGCTTTGAAGACAGAGAAAAACAGGCACCCATATATACTGTATGCACCGCACTGACACGCTCCTCACACAGAATGTCTGAAAAAGCCACATCCCTGTGAAGAAGTCGCACTCATCAAAGGGGCATCAACTGTAATAGGAAACACTCTTCATTTTAATGAGGACACATGAAATACTATTGGAAAAAAGAAAAAATCCTGGCAGGGTCATGTAATGTAAGTCTTTGCAAGGAAAGTTGTCATGGATAAAACACTTGATAAGAATTGCAAAAAAAAAGAAGCTGCCTGTCTTAAACAAATCATACTTTTGCGCTGTCGCTGTGCACGATATTGTCTTCTTTTGACTGTGCGCAGGTAATGTGAAGGTTTGAGTTGGAAAAACACACCATACATCAATTATGTTTTTGTCTAGTTTTGTAGAGCAATGAAAAGCTGCAGAATTAGACAATCCAATATAAACAATTGTACTTTTTACCTATTGATAATTTACTAAATTCTAAAAAACAAACCAAATCTCAATTCTAACTCAACATTTTCTAGTTATACGGCGGCCTAACCTCCAGTGACCCTCAATGTGGTGAAACTTTTTCAATGAGAATTAGTGCTGGGAATGTATTGCGTTGAGTGATAAAAAAATAAAATAAAAAAAACACATTTAATCTTTATTGGGTTTTTTTTTGCACTACAATTCTTGCACAAGTTCCTGGTATACCCAAAATACTGATGCACAGACCACAACACAAAAAACAGGAGAAGTCATTGCTGTGCTTTGTTGCAAAAATTTTACTTTAAATATAAGCATTTTGACTTTATACTCAACATTTTATTTCAACTTTAATCTTGACATTTCAACTTTAATCTTGACATTTCATTACTCAACAACCAAAGTTATTTTCTCCATCAGAATTTGTCGCTAATCCGCCTCCGTATTTTACAAATGCTGTGATTCAAGTGAACTATTTCACTGCGGGTTTTTCCTCTGGCTCAGCAGCAGCACTCAATTAAGGAAGACAATAGACGTGAGGTCTCTGACCACAGCATCCTGAATGTGAGTCCTTTTGGCCTCAAACAGTAAAACCAGTGTGCACACCTGGTTCCTGCTGAGTGTTCCACAGCACCACAGTGACAGTTTGGAGGAGGCAGATGTCAAATGTTGAGAAATATTTGATTTATGGAAATCATTTTCCTAGTTCATGTGCACCTGCTGCTCAGTTTTTTATGGTCTCAGAAAATGATCTCAGAAATCATCTCAGAAAATGCTTTTAAAAGTTTTTCCATTTTTTTGCCTTTCTATAAAGTTTTTTCAAAAATATTTCTTTTTTTATGCCTTACTGAAGCCTTACTTCAGTTTGGAGCGTTTGAAATGTTTTATTTTTTAGGCGTTTGGAATTTTTCTGTCCATTTTTTTCCATGCAATAGTCTTATCTCCAAAAAATGTTTTCAAAAATATTTCAATTTTTGTGCCTTACTAGCCTTACCTCCAAAATTTGTATATTTTTTCCCAAAAATTTCCATTTTTATGCCTTATTTTAGCCTCACCTTTATATTTAAGTATGTGCATTATATTTGCACTAGTTTTTAGGGTCTTGTTATAGCCTGATCACAGAATTATTGTTTTTGAAAGTTTTTCCATTTTTATGATTGTGGGTGTCATTTTCATTTTACTTCATTTTCATCCCAGTTTAAGTATGCGCAAAACATTTTCACTAGTTTTTAGGGTCTTGTGATAGCCTTATCTCAGAATTATTTTTTTTTAAAGTTTTTTTATTTTTATGCCTTATTATAGCCTTACCTCTGATTGTGGGTGTTTGTCATTTTTTCTCTTTCCATGCCTAATTGCATTTTCACCCCAGTTTAAGTATGTGCATCATATTTGCACTAGATTTTAGGGTCTTGTGATAACCTTATCTAAAAAAAAAAATTTAAAAGCTTTTTTCATTTTTATGCCTTATTATAGCCTTACCTCTGATTGTGGGTGTTCGTCATTTTTTCTCATTTTAGATTTACCCACTTTTAATCCTCTTTTTTCATGCCTAACTGCATTTTCATCCAAGTTTAAGTATGTGCATCATATTTGCACTAGTTTTTACGGTCTTGTGGTAGCCTTATCTCAAAAAAAAAAAAAAAAAAAAAATTCCATCATTTTTCCATTTTTATGCCTTATTGAAGCCTTACCTCTGATTGTAGGTGTTTATCATTTTTTTCTTGATTTTTCATGCTTTACTTAATTTTCTTCCAAGTTTAACACATCATTTTTGGAGTAGTTTTTAGGGTCTTATGACAGCCTTATCTCAGAAAAAAATTCAAAAGTTTTTTTCATTTTTATGCCTTATTATAGCCTTACCTCTGATTGTGGGTGATTGTCATTTTTTCCTCATTTTTAACTTTTTTGTCATTTTTCATGCTTTTCTTAATTTTCTTCCCAGTTTAAGTATGCACATCATATTTGCATTAGTTTTTAGGGTCTTGTGATAGCATTATCTCAAGATTTTTTTTTTTTTTCGAAAGTTTTTCCATTTTGATGCCTTATTATAGCACAACCTCTGATTGTGGTGTTTGTCATTTTTTCTGATTTTCCATGCTTTACTTTATTTTCTTCCCAGTTTAGGTATGCACAATAATTTTGGAGTAGTTCTTAGGGTCTTATGATACCCTTATCTCAGAAAGAAAATTCAAAAGTTTTTTTCATTTTTTTGCCCTACTATAGCCTTACCTTTGATTGTGGGTGTTTGTCATTTTTTCTCATTTTAGATTTACCACTTTTTATCCTCTTTTTTTCATGCCTAACTGCATTTTCACCCCAGTTTAAGTATGTGCATCATATTTACACTAGTTTTAAGGGTCTTGTGATAGCCTTATCTCAGAAAAAAAAAAAAAAAAAAAAATTCCAACATTTTTCATTTTTATGCCTTACCTCGGATTGTGGGTGTTTGTAATTTTTTCCTCATTTTTAACTTTTTTGTAATTTTTCATGCTTTACTTCATTTTCTTCCCAGTTTAAGTATGCACATAATATTTGCATAAATTTGTTGGGTCTTGTGATAGCAATATCTCAAGATTTTTTTTTTTTTTCGAAAGTTTTTTCATTTTTATCCCTTATTATAGCCTTACCTCTGATTGTAGGTGTTTGTCATTTTTTCTCATTTTTCATGCTTTATTTTATTTTCTTCCCAGTTTAAGTATGCACATCATTTTTGGAGTAGTTTTTAGGGTCTTATGACAGCCTTTATCTCAAAAAAAAAAAAAAAAAAATTCCAACATTTTTTCATTTTTATGCCTTACTATAGCCTTCCCTCTGATTGTGGGTGTTTGTAAATTTTTCCTGATTTTTAACTTTTTTGTCATTTTTCATACTTTACTTCATTTTCTTCCCAGTTTAAGTATGCACATCATATTTGGCGTAGTTTTTAGGGTCTTGTGATAGCCTTATCTAAAAAAAAAAAAAAAAAAAAAATTCCAACATTTTTCATTATTATGCCTTACTATAGCCTTACCTCTGATTGTGGGTGTTTGTAATTTTTTCTCATTTTTCATGCTTTATTTTATTTTCTTCCCAGTTTAAGTATGCACATCATTTTTGGAGTAGTTTTTAGGGTCTTATGACAGCCTTATCTCAAAAAAAAAAAAAAAAAAAAATTCCAACATTTTTCATTTTTATGCCTTACTATAGCCTTACCTCTGATTGTAGGTGTTTGTAATTTTTTCTAATTTTTCATGCTTTATTTTATTTTTTTCCCAGTTTAAGTATGCACATCATTGTTGGAGTAGTTTTTAGGGTCTTATGACAGCCTTATCTCAAAAAAAAAAAAAAAAAAAATTCCAACATTTTTTCATTTTTATGCCTTACTATATAGCCTTACCTCTGATTGTGGGTGTTTGTCATTTTTTCTCATTTTAGATTTACCACTTTTTATCCTCTTTTTTCACGCCTAACTGCATTTTCACCCCAGTTTAAGTATGTGCATCATATTTGCACTAGTTTTAAGGGTCTTGTGATAGCCTTATCTAAAAAAAAAAAAAAAAAAATTCCAACATTTTTTCATTTTTATGCCTTACTATAGCCTTACCTCTGATTGTGGGTGTTTGTAAATTTTTCCTGATTTTTAACTTTTTTGTCATTTTTCATACGTTACTTCATTTTCTTCCCAGTTTAAGTATGCACACCATTTTTGGAGTAGTTTTTAGGGCCTTAAGATAGCCTTATCTCAGAAAAAAAATTCAAAAGTTCTTTTTCATTTTTATGCCTTACGATAGCCTTACCTCTGATTGTGGGTGTTTGTCATTTTTTCTCATTTTTCAGGCTTTATTTTATTTTCTTCCCAGTTTAAGTATGCACACCATTTTTGGAGTAGTTTTTAGGGTCTTATGATACCCTTATCTCAGAAAAAAAAAAAAAAAAAAAAAAAAAATTCCAACATTTTTCATTTTTATGCCTTACTATAGCCTTACCTCGGATTGTGGGTGTTTGTAATTTTTTCCTCATTTTTAACTTATTTGTAATTTTTCATGCTTTACTTCATTTTCTTCCCAGTTTAAGAATGCACAAAATATTTGCATAAATTTGTTGGGTCTTGTGATAGCATTATCTCAAGATTTTTTTTTTTTTTCGAAAGTTTTTTCATTTTTATCCCTTATTATAGCCTTACCTCTGATTGTAGGTGTTTGTCATTTTTTCTCATTTTTCATGCTTTATTTTATTTTCTTCCCAGTTTAAGTATGCACATCATTTTTGGAGTAGTTTTTAGGGTCTTATGACAGCCTTTATCTAAAAAAAAAAAAAAAAAAAAATTCCAACATTTTTTCATTTTTATGCCTTACTATAGCCTTCCCTCTGATTGTGGGTGTTTGTAAATTTTTCCTGATTTTTAACTTTTTTGTCATTTTTCATACTTTACTTCATTTTCTTCCCAGTTTAAGTATGCACATCATATTTGGCGTAGTTTTTAGGGTCTTGTGATAGCCTTATCTAAAAAAAAAAAAAAAAAAAAAAAATTCCAACATTTTTCATTATTATGCCTTACTATAGCCTTACCTCTGATTGTGGGTGTTTGTAATTTTTTCTCATTTTTCATGCTTTATTTTATTTTCTTCCCAGTTTAAGTATGCACATCATTTTTGGAGTAGTTTTTAGGGTCTTATGATACCCTTATCTCAAAAAAAAAAAAAAAAAAAAAAAAAAAATTCCAACATTTTTCATTTTTATGCCTTACTATAGCCTTACCTCTGATTGTAGGTGTTTGTAATTTTTTCTAATTTTTCATGCTTTATTTTATTTTTTTCCCAGTTTAAGTATGCACATCATTGTTGGAGTAGTTTTTAGGGTCTTATGACAGCCTTATCTCAAAAAAAAAAAAAAAAAAAAATTCCAACATTTTTTCATTTTTATGCCTTACTATATAGCCTTACCTCTGATTGTGGGTGTTTGTCATTTTTTCTCATTTTAGATTTACCACTTTTTATCCTCTTTTTTCACGCCTAACTGCATTTTCACCCCAGTTTAAGTATGTGCATCATATTTGCACTAGTTTTAAGGGTCTTGTGATAGCCTTATCTCAAAAAAAAAAAAAAAAATTCCAACATTTTTTCATTTTTATGCCTTACTATAGCCTTACCTCTGATTGTGGGTGTTTGTAAATTTTTCCTGATTTTTAACTTTTTTGTCATTTTTCATACGTTACTTCATTTTCTTCCCAGTTTAAGTATGCACACCATTTTTGGAGTAGTTTTTAGGGCCTTAAGATAGCCTTATCTCAGAAAAAAAATTCAAAAGTTCTTTTTCATTTTTATGCCTTACTTTAGCCTTACCTCTGATTGTGGGTGTTTGTCATTTTTTCTTATTTTTCATGCTTTATTTTATTTTTTTCCCAGTTTAAGTATGCACACCATTTTTGGAGTAGTTTTTAGGGTCTTATGATACCCTTATCTCAAAAAAAAAAAAAAAAGAAAATTCCAATATTTTTTCATTTTTATGCCTTACGATAGCCTTACCTCTGATTGTGGGTGTTTGTCATTTTTTTCTCATTTTTCATGCTTTATTTTATTTTCTTCCCAGTTTAAGTATGCACACCATTTATGGAGTAGTTTTTAGGGTCTTATGATACCCTTATCTCAAAAAAAAAAAAAAAAAAAAAAAAAAATTCCAACATTTTTCATTTTTATGCCTTACCTCGGATTGTGGGTGTTTGTAATTTTTTCCTCATTTTTAACTTTTTTGTAATTTTTCATGCTTTACTTCATTTTCTTCCCAGTTTAAGTATGCACATAATATTTGCATAAATTTGTTGGGTCTTGTGATAGCTTTATCTCAAGATTTTTTTTTTTTTTCGAAAGTTTTTTCATTTTTATCCCTTATTATAGCCTTACCTCTGATTGTAGGTGTTTGTCATTTTTTCTCATTTTTCATGCTTTATTTTATTTTCTTCCCAGTTTAAGTATGCACATCATTTTTTGGAGTAGTTTTTAGGGTCTTAAGACAGCCTTATCTCAAAAAAAAAAAAAAAAAAAAAAAATTCCAACATTTTTTCATTTTTATGCCTTACTTTAGCCTTACCTCTGATTGTGGGTGTTTGTCATTTTTTCTTATTTTTCATGCTTTATTTTATTTTTTTCCCAGTTTAAGTATGCACACCATTTTTGGAGTAGTTTTTAGGGTCTTATGATAGCCTTAACTCAAAAAAAAAAAAAAAAGAAAATTCCAATATTTTTTCATTTTTATGCCTTACTATAGCCTTACCTCTGATTTTGGGTGTTTGTCATTTTTTTCTCATTTTTCATGCTTTATTTTATTTTCTTCCCAGTTTAAGTATGCACACCATTTATGGAGTAGTTTTTAGGGTCTTATGATACCCTTATCTCAGAAAAAAAAAAAAAAAAAAAAAAAATTCCAACATTTTTCATTTTATGCCTTACCTCGGATTGTGGGTGTTTGTAATTTTTTCCTCATTTTTAACTTTTTTGTAATTTTTCATGCTTTACTTCATTTTCTTCCCAGTTTAAGTATGCACATAATATTTGCATAAATTTGTTGGGTCTTGTGATAGCTTTATCTCAAGATTTTTTTTTTTTTTTCGAAAGTTTTTTCATTTTTATCCCTTATTATAGCCTTACCTCTGATTGTAGGTGTTTGTCATTTTTTCTCATTTTTCATGCTTTATTTTATTTTCTTCCCAGTTTAAGTATGCACATCATTTTTTGGAGTAGTTTTTAGGGTCTTAAGACAGCCTTATCTCAAAAAAAAAAAAAAAAAAAAAAATTCCAACATTTTTTCATTTTTATGCCTTACTATAGCCTTACCTCTGATTGTGGGTGTTTGTAAATTTTTCCTGACTTTTAACTTTTTTGTCATTTTTCATACTTTACTTCATTTTCTTCCCAGTTTAAGTATGCACATCATATTTGCACTAATTTTAAGGGTCTTGTGATAGCCTGATCTCAAAAAAAAAAAAAAAAAAAAAAATTCCAACATTTTTTCATTTTTATGCCTTACTATAGCCTTATCTCTAATTGTGGGTGTTTGTAAATTTTTCCTGACTTTTAACTTTTTTGTCATTTTTCATACTTTACTTCATTTTCTTCCCTGTTTAAGTATGCACATCATATTTGCACTAATTTTAAGTATCTTATGACAGCCTTATCTCAAAAAAAAAAAAATTCCAACGTTTTTTCATTTTTATGCCTTACTATAGCCTTACCTCTGATTGTGGGTGTTTGTAAATTTTTCCTGATTTTTAACTTTTTTGTCATTTTTCATACTTTACTTCATTTTCTTCCCAGTTTAAGTATGCACAATCATATTTGGCGTAGTTTTTAGGGCCTTAAGATAGCCTTATCTCAGAAAAAAAAAAAAAAGAAAATTCCAATATTTTTTCATTTTTATGCCTTACGATAGCCTTACCTCTGATTGTGGGTGTTTGTCATTTTTTCTCATTTTTCATGCTTTATTTTATTTTCTTCCCAGTTTAAGTATGCACACCATTTTTGGAGTAGTTTTTAGGGTCTTATGATACCCTTATCTCAAAAAAAAAAAAAAAAGAAAATTCCAATATTTTTTCATTTTTATGCCTTACGATAGCCTTACCTCTGATTGTGGGTGTTTGTCATTTTTTTCTCATTTTTCATGCTTTATTTTATTTTTTTCCCAGTTTAAGTATGCACACCATTTTTGGAGTAGTTTTTAGGGTCTTATGATACCCTTATCTCAAAAAAAAAAAAAAAAGAAAATTCCAATATTTTTTCATTTTTATGCCTTACGATAGCCTTACCTCTGATTGTGGGTGTTTGTCATTTTTTTCTCATTTTTCATGCTTTATTTTATTTTCTTCCCAGTTTAAGTATGCACACCATTTATGGAGTAGTTTTTAGGGTCTTATGATACCCTTATCTCAGAAAAAAAAAAAAAAAAAAAAAAAATTCCAACATTTTTCATTTTTATGCCTTACCTCGGATTGTGGGTGTTTGTAATTTTTTCCTCATTTTTAACTTTTTTGTAATTTTTCATGCTTTACTTCATTTTCTTCCCAGTTTAAGTATGCACATAATATTTGCATAAATTTGTTGGGTCTTGTGATAGCTTTATCTCAAGATTTTTTTTTTTTTTCGAAAGTTTTTTCATTTTTATCCCTTATTATAGCCTTACCTCTGATTGTAGGTGTTTGTCATTTTTTCTCATTTTTCATGCTTTATTTTATTTTCTTCCCAGTTTAAGTATGCACATCATTTTTTGGAGTAGTTTTTAGGGTCTTAAGACAGCCTTATCTCAAAAAAAAAAAAAAAAAAAAAAATTCCAACATTTTTTCATTTTTATGCCTTACTTTAGCCTTACCTCTGATTGTGGGTGTTTGTCATTTTTTCTTATTTTTCATGCTTTATTTTATTTTTTTCCCAGTTTAAGTATGCACACCATTTTTGCATTTGTTTTTAGGGTCTTATAATAGCCTTAACTCAAAAAAAAAAAAATTCCAAAGTTTTTCCATTTTTATGCCTTACTATAGCCTTACCTCTGATTTTGGGTGTTTGTCATTTTTTTCTCATTTTTCATGCTTTACTTAATTTTCATCCCAGTTTAAGTATGCACACCATTTATGGAGTAGTTTTTAGGGTCTTATGATACCCTTATCTCAGAAAAAAAAAAAAAAAAAAAAAAAATTCCAACATTTTTCATTTTTTATGCCTTACCTCGGATTGTGGGTGTTTGTAATTTTTTCCTCATTTTTAACTTTTTTGTAATTTTTCATGCTTTACTTCATTTTCTTCCCAGTTTAAGTATGCACATAATATTTGCATAAATTTGTTGGGTCTTGTGATAGCTTTATCTCAAGATTTTTTTTTTTTTTCGAAAGTTTTTTCATTTTTATCCCTTATTATAGCCTTACCTCTGATTGTAGGTGTTTGTCATTTTTTCTCATTTTTCATGCTTTATTTTATTTTCTTCCCAGTTTAAGTATGCACATCATTTTTTGGAGTAGTTTTTAGGGTCTTAAGACAGCCTTATCTAAAAAAAAAAAAAAAAAAAAAAAATTCCAACATTTTTTCATTTTTATGCCTTACTATAGCCTTACCTCTGATTGTGGGTGTTTGTAAATTTTTCCTGACTTTTAACTTTTTTGTCATTTTTCATACTTTACTTCATTTTCTTCCCAGTTTAAGTATGCACATCATATTTGCACTAATTTTAAGGGTCTTGTGATAGCCTGATCTCAAAAAAAAAAAAAAATTCCAACATTTTTTCATTTTTATGCCTTACTATAGCCTTATCTCTAATTGTGGGTGTTTGTAAATTTTTCCTGACTTTTAACTTTTTTGTCATTTTTCATACTTTACTTCATTTTCTTCCCTGTTTAAGTATGCACATCATATTTGCACTAATTTTAAGGGTCTTATGACAGCCTTATCTCAAAAAAAAAAAATTCCAACGTTTTTTCATTTTTATGCCTTACTATAGCCTTACCTCTGATTGTGGGTGTTTGTAAATTTTTCCTGATTTTTAACTTTTTTGTCATTTTTCATACTTTACTTCATTTTCTTCCCAGTTTAAGTATGCACAATCATATTTGGCGTAGTTTTTAGGGCCTTAAGATAGCCTTATCTCAGAAAAAAAAAAAAAAGAAAATTCCAATATTTTTTCATTTTTATGCCTTACGATAGCCTTACCTCTGATTGTGGGTGTTTGTCATTTTTTCTCATTTTTCATGCTTTATTTTATTTTCTTCCCAGTTTAAGTATGCACACCATTTTTGGAGTAGTTTTTAGGGTCTTATGATACCCTTATCTCAGAAAAAAAAAAAAAAAAAAAAAAATTCCAACATTTTTCATTTTTATGCCTTAGTATAGCCTTACCTCGGATTGTGGGTGTTTGTAATTTTTTCCTCATTTTTAACTTTTTTGTAATTTTTCATGCTTTACTTCATTTTCTTCCCAGTTTAAGTATGCACATAATATTTGCATAAATTTGTTGGGTCTTGTGATAGCAATATCTCAAGATTTTTTTTTTTTTTTCGAAAGTTTTTTCATTTTTATCCCTTACTATAGCCTTACCTCTGATTGTAGGTGTTTGTCATTTTTTCTCATTTTTCATGCTTTATTTTATTTTCACCCCAGTTTAAGTATGTGCATCATATTTGCACTAGTTTTAAGGGTCTTGTGATAGCCTTATCTAAAAAAAAAAAAAAAAAAATTCCAACATTTTTTCATTTTTATGCCTTACTATAGCCTTACCTCTGAATGTGGGTGTTTGTAAATTTTTCCTGAATTTTAACTTTTTTGTCATTTTTCATACTTTACTTCATTTTTTTCCCAGTTTAAGTATGCACATCATATTTGCACTAGTTTTAAAGGTCTTGTGATAGCCTTATCTCAAAAAAAAAAAAAAAAAAAAAAAGAAAATTCCAACATTTTTTCATTTTTATGCCTTACTATAGCCTTACCTCTGATTGTGGGTGTTTGTCATTTTTTCTCATTTTTCATGCTTTATTTTCTTTTCTTCCCAGTTTAAGTATGCACACCATTTTTGGAGTAGTTTTTAGGGTCTTATGATACCCTTATCTCAGAAAAAAAAAAAAAAAAAAAAAAAAAATTCCAACATTTTTTCATTTTTATGCCTTACTATAGCCTTACCTCTGATTGTAGGTGTTTGTCATTTTTTCTCATTTTTCATGCTTTATTTTATTTTCTTCCCAGTTTAAGTATGCACATCATTTTTGGAGTAGTTTTTAGGGTCTTATGATACCCTTATCTCAGAAAAAAAAAAAAAAAAAAAAAAAAAAATTCCAACATTTTTCATTTTTATGCCTTACTATAGCCTTACCTCGGATTGTGGGTGTTTGTAATTTTTTCCTCATTTTTAACTTTTTTGTCATTTTTCATGCTTTACTTCATTTTCTTCCCAGTTTAAGTATGCACATAATATTTGCATAAATTTGTTGGGTCTTGTGATAGCTTTATCTCAAGATTTTTTTTTTTTTCGAAAGTTTTTTCATTTTTATCCCTTATTATAGCCTTACCTCTGATTGTAGGTGTTTGTCATTTTTTCTCATTTTTCATGCTTTATTTTATTTTCTTCCCAGTTTAAGTATGTGCATCATATTTGCACTAGTTTTTAGGGTCTTGTGATAGCCTTATCTCAAAAAAAAAAAAAAAAAAAAAAAATTCCAACATTTTTTCATTTTTATGCCTTACTATAGCCTTACCTCTGATTGTGGGTGTTTGTAATTTTTTCCTCTTTTTTAACTTTTTGTCATTTTTCATGCTTTACTTCATTTTCTTCCCAGTTTAAGTATGTGCATCATATTTGCACTAGTTTTTAGGGTCTTGTGATAGCCTTATCTCAAAAAAAAAAAAAAAAAAAAAAGTTTCCAACATTTTTCATTTTTATGCCTTACTATAGCCTTACCTCTGATTGTGGGTGTTTGTAAATTTTTCCTCTTTTTTAACTTTTTGTCATTTTTCATGCTTTACTTCATTTTCTTCCCAGTTTAAGTATGCACATCATATTTGCACTAATTTTAAGGGTCTTGTGATAGCCTTATCTCAAAAAAAAAAATTCCAACATTTTTTGATTTTTATGCCTTACTATATATAGCCTTACCTCTGATTGTGGGTGTTTGTCATTTTTTCTCATTTTTCATGCTTCATTTTATTTTCTTCCCAGTTTAAGTATGCACACCATTTTTGCAGTAGTTTTTAGGGTCTTATGATACCCTTATCTCAGAAAGAAAATTCAAAAGTTTTTTTTATTTTTTGCCTTACTATAGCCTTACCTTTGATTGTGGGTGTTTGTAATTTTTTCCTCTTTTTTAACTTTTTTGTCATTTTTCATGCTTTACTTCATTTTCTTCCCAGTTTAAGTATGCACATCATATTTGTATAAATTTGTTGGATCTTGTGATAGCATTATCTCAAGATTTTTTTTTTTTTTCGAAAGTTTTTTCATTTTTATCCCTTATTATAGCCTTACCTCTGATTGTAGGTGTTTGTCATTTTTTTTCATTTTTCATGCTTCATTTTATTTTTCTTCCCAGTTTAAGTATGCACATCATTTTTGGAGTAGTTTTTAGGGTCTTATGAGAGCCTTTATCTCAAAAAAAAAAAAAAAAAAATTCCAACATTTTTTCATTTTTATGCCTTACTATAGCCTTACCTCGGATTGTGGGTGTTTGTAAATTTTTCCTGATTTTTAACTTTTTTGTTATTTTTCATACTTTACTTCATTTTCTTCCCAGTTTAAGTATGCACAATCATATTTGGCGTAGTTTTTAGGGCCTTAAGATAGCCTTATCTCAGAAAAAAAAAAAAAAGAAAATTCCAATATTTTTTCATTTTTATGCCTTACGATAGCCTTACCTCTGATTGTGGGTGTTTGTCATTTTTTCTTATTTTTCATGCTTTATTTTATTTTTTTCCCAGTTTAAGTATGCACACCATTTTTGGAGTAGTTTTTAGGGTCTTATGATACCCTTATCTCAGAAAAAATAAAAAATAAAAAAATTCCAACATTTTTCATTTTTATGCCTTACTATAGCCTTACCTCGGATTGTGGGTGTTTGTAAATTTTTCCTGATTTTTAACTTTTTTGTTATTTTTCATACTTTACTTCATTTTCTTCCCAGTTTAAGTATGCACATCATATTTGGCGTAGTTTTTAGGGCCTTAAGATAGCCTTATCTCAGAAAAAAAATTCAAAAGTTCTTTTTCATTTTTATGCCTTACTTTAGCCTTACCTCTGATTGTGGGTGTTTGTCATTTTTTCTTATTTTTCATGCTTTATTTTATTTTCTTCCCAGTTTAAGTATGCACATCATTTTTGGAGTAGTTTTTAGGGTCTTATGATACCCTTATCTCAAAAAAAAAAAAAAAAGAAAATTCCAATATTTTTTCATTTTTATGCCTTACGATAGCCTTACCTCTGATTGTGGGTGTTTGTCATTTTTTCTCATTTTTCATGCTTTATTTTATTTTCTTCCCAGTTTAAGTATGCACACCATTTTTGGAGTAGTTTTTAGGGTCTTATGATACCCTTATCTCAAAAAAAAAAAAAAAAAAAAAAAAAAATTCCAACATTTTTCATTTTTTTGCCTTACTATAGCCTTACCTCGGATTGTGGGTGTTTGTAATTTTTTCCTCATTTTTACCTTTTTTCTAATTTTTCATGCTTTACTTCATTTTCTTCCCAGTTTAAGTATGCACATAATATTTGCATAAATTTGTTGGGTCTTGTGATAGCTTTATCTCAAGATTTTTTTTTTTTTTCGAAAGTTTTTTCATTTTTATCCCTTATTATAGCCTTACCTCTGATTGTAGGTGTTTATCATTTTTTCTCATTTTTCATGCTTCATTTTATTTTTCTTCCCAGTTTAAGTATGCACATCATTTTTGGAGTAGTTTTTAGGGTCTTATGACAGCCTTTATCTCAAAAAAAAAAAAAAAAAAAAAATTCCAACATTTTTTCATTTTTATGCCTTACTATAGCCTTACCTCTGATTGTGGGTGTTTGTAAATTTTTCCTGATTTTTAACTTTTTTAGTAGTCTGATGATACCCTTATCTCAGAAAGAAAATTCAAAAGTTTTTTTCATTTTTTCTCATTTTAGATTTACCACTTTTTATCCTCTTTTTTCACGCCTAACTGCATTTTCACCCCAGTTTAAGTATGTGCATCATATTTGCACTAGTTTTAAGGGTCTTGTGATAGCCTTATCTCAAAAAAAAAAAAAAAATTCCAACATTTTTTCATTTTTATGCCTTACTATAGCCTTACCTCTGATTGTGGGTGTTTGTAAATTTTTCCTGATTTTTAACTTTTTTGTCATTTTTCATACTTTACTTCATTTTCCTCCCAGTTTAAGTATGCACATCATATTTGCACTAGTTTTAAGGGTCTTGTGATAGCCTTATCTCAAAAAAAAAAATTCCAACATTTTTTCATTTTTATGCCTTACTATAGCCTTACCTCTGATTGTGGGTGTTTGTAAATTTTTCCTGATTTTTAACTTTTTTGTCATTTTTCATACTTTACTTCATTTTCTTCCCAGTTTAAGTATGCACACCATTTTTGGAGTAGTTTTTAGGGTCTTATGATACCCTTATCTCAGAAAAAAAAAAAAAAAAAAAAAAAAAAATTCCAACATTTTTCATTTTTATGCCTTACTATAGCCTTACCTCGGATTGTGGGTGTTTGTAATTTTTTCCTCATTTTTAACTTATTTGTAATTTTTCATGCTTTACTTCATTTTCTTCCCAGTTTAAGAATGCACAAAATATTTGCATAAATTTGTTGGGTCTTGTGATAGCATTATCTCAAGATTTTTTTTTTTTTTCGAAAGTTTTTTCATTTTTATCCCTTATTATAGCCTTACCTCTGATTGTAGGTGTTTGTCATTTTTTCTCATTTTTCATGCTTTATTTTATTTTCTTCCCAGTTTAAGTATGCACATCATTTTTGGAGTAGTTTTTAGGGTCTTATGACAGCCTTATCTCAAAAAAAAAAAAAAAAAAATTCCAACATTTTTTCATTTTTATGCCTTACTATAGCCTTACCTCTGATTATGGGTGTTTGTAAATTTTTCCTGATTTTTAACTTTTTTGTCATTTTTCATACGTTACTTCATTTTCTTCCCAGTTTAAGTATGCACACCATTTTTGGAGTAGTTTTAGGGCCTTAAGATAGCCTTATCTCAGAAAAAAAATTCAAAAGTTCTTTTTCATTTTTATGCCTTACTTTAGCCTTACCTCTGATTGTGGGTGTTTGTCATTTTTTCTTATTTTTCATGCTTTATTTTATTTTTTTCCCAGTTTAAGTATGCACACCATTTTTGGAGTAGTTTTTAGGGTCTTATGATACCCTTATCTCAGAAAAAAAAAAAAAATAAAAAAATTCCAACATTTTTCATTTTTATGCCTTACTATAGCCTTACCTCGGATTGTGGGTGTTTGTAAATTTTTCCTGATTTTTAACTTTTTGGTCA